>NW_019174497.1:8286148-8360432 GCF_002260705.1 Seriola dumerili | reverse complement strand
TTTGGCGTGCGCTTCAATGCTTTTTTTTTTTTTTTTTTTTTTTTTTGCAAACTTTGGATTTTCACGTCTACACATGTGGAATCTACTGATCAGCTGAATTTACTCAATTGGACTCCAATCAAAGTGCAGAAACATCTCAAAATTTAGAGTTTCATAGTAGAATCTCTAAATACTTCTGTGATATTTCAGTTTACAGTAGTGTTTGTAACTCCAATTGCTAATAATATTATTGTTCATTTGTTATTAACTGTTTTTATTATTATTATTATCGACAATGAGCTAATGGACACATGCATTTCCCCTAGGGGATAAATAAAGTATGTATCTATCTATGTAATAGTTTTTTGTTCATAAGCTTTTACATCAACCCTAATTTCCAGAGCCCTCTCCTTTTATTAGCTTTCATTGAACATGTAATAAAATCGTATTTTCAACAAAGTGCAGAAAATGTCTAAATCTACTGTTAAAAAAAATGATATTATAATTATTTGGTAACATTAGCTAACTACTGTGAAACCAGATGAGTTTACACTGACTTTCACAAAGGCCTACCACTGCCTAAACTGTAAAAAGCTTTTATTTTGATGCACAGGTAGCNCTAGGGGATAAATAAAGTATGTATCTATCTATGTAATAGTTTTTTGTTCATAAGCTTTTACATCAACCCTAATTTCCAGAGCCCTCTCCTTTTATTAGCTTTCATTGAACATGTAATAAAATCGTATTTTCAACAAAGTGCAGAAAATGTCTAAATCTACTGTTAAAAAAAATGATATTATAATTATTTGGTAACATTAGCTAACTACTGTGAAACCAGATGAGTTTACACTGACTTTCACAAAGGCCTACCACTGCCTAAACTGTAAAATTTGATGCACAGGTAGTGCCACAGTATGAGCGGTAGCTTTGCACATGTTTAAATGAATGAATCAGAACAAAAAAACTATATTTAATGTGGATCAGTCAGTGTCTCTGTTCTGATCCACTGGATCTGTACATGTCTGTTGATAACCAACAAAAACTTGTTTGAGGGATTTTAGAAATAGAATGTCAGCAAGTTGTCTTTGTTGAGTTTATGTAGTTTATCCACCAGAGTGCGCTACAGGTTTATCAACTGTAAAATGTTCAAATATTTAGGATGTATGTACATCACAGTCCTATGAATATCTACTTTAAGGGGTTAAAACAGTGACCTGTTCATGTTACGACAACAAAATATAAGCAAATGTATACCTAATTTCTTTTAATTATATGTGTCAAAATCTCAATAGGCTCCAACACACATTTGATAGAAATATGTGCCCTGAATTTAGCCTCACAGGCAGTGTTCACCTGCTTAATGTTTGCTTCTAAAGTCTGAAACAGCCTGAAGAGAAGAGCTGGAGGCTCAACTCACACCAACAACCTCCATTTACCAAGAACATGCAACCAGAGCAGATACTTGTATTTCATCATGAACAATGACAGTAGGATAGGGCTGAATGATTCATTACCATTATATTGAAACCACAAGTTGAAAGTGCAGTTTTAGCAAGTGAAACTTAAAGCTGGCGACTGAATTTTAACAGATAAACAGATATAAAGACGACTGTGTTGTTGACTAAGTAATTTCAACTAATGTTGTAATCTATCACTAATAACTTAATAAATCACAGCTAAACTGGTAAATTTTTCTATACAAAACTTAAACATTGACTTTTCTTTTGACAGGCTTAGAAAAATTTCATGTGATACTTTGCCGGTAGAAACAAGATTTATTTGTGTGGCATAGAAAACAAAAGCAGGTCTATGCTAATTTACAGAAAATCATTTAAATTGCTATTTTTCTATCTAATGCTGCAAATTCAATGAGAAATTTTCATCAAATCACTCAGCTGTAGCATAGGACCAGGTGAACATGTCTGATGTTTGCTTTTAGTAAAAATATATTAACTACAGTTGTTACAGTGGCACAGCCACAGGACTGTTTGTGTTTTGTGGAAATTAAAAGTTGGAGTCAGAAGTTTTTGATGTACAGCAGTCTGGGTGAAATAAATGTTACATTAAGTAACTGAGTAATATTTACTATATGTACAGATTAGAAGCTGACGTGTCTTCATCTTCTTCTTTCCACTTCCATCAGGGAGTTGGAAGCAGCGAGGACGAGCCTCAGCAGCGACCTGCCATCTCGTCCCTGCTGTCCTCGAAGCCGTCGGTGGCCTCCTCCACTGACATGCTCCACAGCAAGCTGTCTCAGCTCAAAGAGTCTAGAGAGATGTACCAACAGGAACACAATGCACATTCCCACTCCCCAACGCATGCGCACACACGCTCAGCCTCGCCAGCAGCCAACCTGGATGACCTGAAGAAACGTCTGGAGAGGATAAAGAGCAACCGGCAGTAAGGAGCACCAAACCAACCACGTCACCATCTCATCCGCTCAGCCTGTGGAGTCCAGCTGGTTGTAGAAAACACAACATCCTCCTTTTTAACTCTGTTTATATCCTTGTTCTGGTAGATCGAGGTAGAAAGCACTTGGACACTAAAGCCCCGCCCTCTGTAATGACAAATCCGGTAGCAACAGACAAACACACCCTCGAATTTGAACCTGACTCCACCCACTGTGCCTGTATGTTGTTAGAAATCAGACACCCTGATCTGACTGTAGCTGAGTACATTCAGATTGAACTAAGGCTGTGATTTTTAGCCTCCACACACAGACTGCAGAAACTATCCCAGTGTTTTTAGCTACAATTCAAACTCATTAAAAGATGTTTTATCTTCACATCAAATCACTTTTGTTTTTAAGTGTCGACCATCAGAACAGAAGAGACGAAGCTGAGTCCAGAGTCTAGGAGTGAGCTTTGAGTCGGATGTAGTTCTCAGTCTGTACAGTTTGATCCTGAAGAACAAACTGTCACACCCACCTAACCCCACCTCACTCCACTCTCCCTCCTGTCCTGTCCCAGCCTTCTCTTTCAGGTTGCCCCCTCCTTCCTCCCTCCTCTCTCCTGTGTACACTTTTCACTGCATTATAATAATGAAATAGTGAACTTAACCTCCTTCTGTCCTCTTTAATATCATAACACAATATGTTTGTACATATTTAAAGGTTGTTAACCACTTAACTGTTATGAAGCGCTTCTCATGTGGTCACAGGAAAATACACGTTGTTTCTTCCTGTTTCACGACGTACCACATCGCTGCCGCTGCCGCTGCCGCTGCTGCTGCTGCTGCTGTTTGGATAGAGAAACACTGTTGTAAAGAACTGAAGTCACATCTGTAGTTGTGTGACCGCCCTCTTGTGGCCGAGCACTGAACGCTTGTACACTGTCATGGTATCAGTTTGTACTTCTCAGTGATTTCAGCCTCTTTTGGATGGGGGCATCTAATGATTTTGAATAATTGCAGAAAGTTTACGTATCCTATGTTGGCGTCAGTAAATGATGACGAGACAAACAGCAGGAAGAAATGTTGATGTCTCTTTCAAAATAGCACATATTATAGGACTTGAAGCTCCAGCACTTAGTTTAATCAAAAAAGTGTCTGATTTGTCCATTTCAGACATTTTTATTCTGTGTTTAGAGTCATGAAATAAGCTCAACAGCATCAACATCAACCCCTCCTCTGTCATCCTTCTGCCCCTGATGGTGGCTCTAAAAAGGAAGTTCTTTCTGTTTGGTCGCGGTTACGTAGGAAACCCTTCCACTTTTATTCTGAAAATCTTCTGTTGTGGCCTTTTAGTAAGCGATTGTCTAAAGTGGTTTTCAGTTTCCCTTTTTTTTTTTTTAAGAGAAAAAATATTTCTTCCCAGACAAACTGGAAATAATCAGCCGTAGTGTTTGGTTGTGATTTAAAACCTGCAGGCGTTTGGTGGTACACTGAGTTCAGTTCCTGAGCTGCTTCACTCAGGAAGTCCAGACCCAGCAGAGCTGTGTACAGGTGTGTTTCAGTTGTGTGTTGGACTGTGCTGTGGGTTGACATTTGGCTGTAAATAGTGTATGTACTGTCCTCCATTAACACCCTCCCTCCCTCAGTTATTTAACAGCAGAACAGGACTGTAGAACCAACATGGCTGTCACTGTAAAGCGCATCAACCAAACTTGTTGTATATGTACGGCTCTTTATCCAGCTGAAGGAAGTTCACTCTGTGTCTGTAGGCTTAAAGAGCATGGCATGAAGGCAGTGATTGTTTTAATTTCTCCTGTAAATAAAGTTTGCATTATTAAAACAACTGTTTAATTAAGTAATTGTTTTTCTAAAGAAGACGGCGATGATGATGGCCCTGTTAGTCATCTCTTCTGTAGCTGAATGTTGAGTAAAGAAACACAAATAACATTGTTTTTGTATTTAATTCAGATGTCAGTCTTACATTGTTGCTCTCCAGCTTTCCTTGTATAATCCATAGTGGAAAATGGCAATAAAGTCTTGTTTTTTTTTTTTAACAATCCATCTGTGACTATACTCTTTTTATTTATGTGTGAATTAATCTAAAACGGAGTTGTCTTCTTTATGTGTTATTCTTTTCATGTGTTCTACTGTAGTCTGGAGGGCTGCTGCTGTGTTGAACTGATGCAGCTAAGCAGGAAATTGGTTCTTAAAACCTGCAGCAGGAAGCTCAGTCCATTATTCTCAGAGCCTTCTCATTAAGGAAAGTGGTTTCAGGTTTTTGACTTTGCAATGTTGAATTTTTCTGTACTCACTTGGAAAGTTTCAACATTCATCATACTCTCTTATTTAATATTTCTAGGATCAGATATCCAGTTTTTCAGAAGTCCTGGAAAACTGATCCACACTATTTGTGTCTTCATGACTAGATTAATACTGAGTCGAGGAGTTGTGTAACTCGTCTGCGGATGGTTCAAAATGCTGCAGCCGTCGTCTGAAGACACGGGAGCTCCTACCCCCAGTGTTAGCCTCTCTCTGTCAGCTGCCAGTCGAGTGTAGAACCCAGTGTAAAATTTTAATTACCTGCCAGCCTGAACATGTTAAACCTCCTGAGTACATCTCTGAAATACAGTAACTTGAAGTCTCTGAGCTTGGCTAACCAGTGTCAGGTGCATGTTCCCAGACTTCTACTTGAAGGGAGACCTAAAACCCAAGACTCCCACAATTGGATCATCCAGATTGAATCACATTTTTAAGAACTCCTCGAAATCTATTTATATTTTCTTATCTTTTCTTTAACTTTTTTTGTGTGTTTCTGTTTTGTTTTGTTTTGTTTGTCCTGCCTCCATTTTTTGTGCTAATTGCTTTTATTATGAAACACTTTGGGACTCTTGTTTTGAAAAGTCCTTTACGAATAAATCTTAACTTCCTTTATAGCCGATCAAATCACTCTAAGAAAAAGATTTAGAAATGCCACAACATATAGTTGCACTTTTCTTATCACAAGAATATATTCTTTTATTTTCCACATTTATACTGAAGCACACTCCCCCCCTTTTTTCACTTCAGTATAAATAATCTGTCAAATATATCACATTAAAACTGCAGTGGGAATTGGTTTTACATGCATCTATGATAGAAGCCTCCTCAACAGAACTAACTTCAGTTAGGTCAGTCAACAGTTCACAGGTGTCTCATCCATCTACATCACTGATGAGCTGACCTCATGTCGCTGCGACCTGTAGCAGTGCATCAATTACAACATGGACGTCCTCAGTTTGTCAGATAATAAGCCTGTGTATGGAGTGAGGCGGATGTGACACCATTAAAATCTGATCACATCCTTACAGAAGTTGACACTGATCAATATTGTTGCCTTCATAAGGCCCTAAACAGTGAAGTAGGAATCTGCACGTACAGCGGATCCAGGCTTTACTTTTTGCACTTTATTGTGTTGTGGATTTAATTTTAAATGGATAAAATTGCTATTTTTCATCATCACCATACTCAATCTACATTGCGTTCCCAGGAGCACAGTGGCCTCAATAACTGTGAAGTGGAAGAAGTGTGGAACCACCAGGACTTAAACTGAGTAACCAGGCAACAAGGACCTTGGTCAGGGAGGTGACCAAGACCCCAAGGGTCACTCTAACAGAGCTTCAGAAGGCCTCTGCAGAGATGGAGAAACTGCTGGAAGAACAACCATCTCAGGACTTTATGGCAGGGGGGTTCTCAGCAGCAGGGGTAGAGAGACTGGTCAGAACTGAGGGAAATATAAATGCAGCCAAATAGAAGAAAATCTGCTCCAGAATTCATGTGACCATAATGACCTCAAGCATACAGGCAAGACGACACTGCAGTGGCTTTGGGACAAGTCTCTGTCCTTTGAGTGCCCCAGCCAGAGTCCAGATCATCTATAGAGAGACCTGAAGATGGCAGCTCATAGACACTTCCCATCCAGTCCAGATGAGGGTTGAGAGGATCTGTCAGGAAGAATGTGATAAACTGCCCAAATCCTGGTGAGTAAATCTGGTAGAGACTTGTAAATGAAGACTTGAAGATGTAATTGTTACTAAACTACTGAATTAAGGCTCTTAATACTTTTGTAAATATATTAAATTTTAATGTGCAGTAAACCTCAGATACAGCGACCTCTGGTGGCATCGGGGGATTTCTACTGGACACAGCAGTGGGATTATACGACTGTCCTCAACCTTAAACCAAAGCTAAGCCAATGATTATCATCCTATGTTTGTTTAGTTCCAGTAGTTTCACATCAGTAGGACACTTAACATCAACACTAAACGAAACGTGTTATTTATTTATTATTTATTTGAGAAAATATAAAGAATACAAATATGTGTGAAAAGAACAATTTGTATATTTAAGAGTTAAACATTTAAACATTTCAATCTACAAATATTAAATCTAAAACAGCTCAGTATACCTTATTAAATGTATATAGATACACTGAACTACATATAATGTAATACAAACTCTGTACAGGAACATGGCACTGAGGCTGAGAAAATACAGCTATGAATCGAGCAGGTTCAAGCACTTCTGGTGTTTACTTCCATTCATCAGACTCTTCTATCAGGCTCTTAAGAGACTGTGATTTCTTCACTGTCTGACTCTTTGCTGGACTCTGACGGAGACGAAGGATTGTGATGATGATGATGATGGTGGTGGTGGTGGTGAAGGTGTGACTCCTGGCTGTCCAGCTGTACTTGGCTGGTGGGTGCAGTCCTGTCAAGCCTCTGGCAGTAGGTGCTGCCTACATCAGTGAGGTCTGGGTGGGGGTTGGTCTTGGTGGGGAGGGTCTGCTGGCGACAGCCGCCCGTCGAGAGCAGCTCCCTCTCTTTGGAGTTTCTCCACTTCATCCTGCGGTTCTGGAACCAGATCTTCACCTGCACAGGGCACAGAGGAAAAACAATGTCAGTCACACGACCAGCCATAATCACAGCTAGTTTTAAATTCACAATATAAGAGCAATGAGGCATAAACAAGTTTGTTCTTGCTCATTATATAAAGCAATGAAATCACAAATCAAATCCTCCATGGCCACCTGGGAGTCTTTAAGTCCCAGTTTACTGGCGAGTTTCTTCCTGTCTGGTTTGCTGATGTATTTCTGCTTCTGGAAAGTTCTTTCCAGGGCCTTCCTCTGCAGGTCTGAGAACACGGCCCGCCGCAGCATGCCCCTCCTGGGCTTCCCTCTGGGGGCCAGAGGCCATGAAAACGTACCCGGTACAGGAATCACAGAGGAGGAGGCTGGAGGGACAAACACACAAGAGAGGGTAGAGGTTTAATGATCTGGATCTGCCCCATGAGGGACCAGAGGTGTTACCCTGCATTCTGAACCTGACTGATAATGTAAAATTGGTGAGGGTGTACCAACTCTGAGAATACAGATTCTCCTCCAGAACATATCAAAAGTACTGAGGTCATAAGTCAGAGCCCCCACCAGTTCACCTGCTTGTAGTTATAATTAAGGTCAAAGCATTAAAGGTCTTTTAATTTATATATACTGTGTACATGTCTTACATGTTAATCCTTCCCTCTGGATGAAGGTTCATAGTCCCCAAAGTCATTTTACCTAACCTAAACCTAACCTAACCTAACCTAACCTAGCCTAACTTTAACCTAATCTAACCCAACCTAACTTTAACCTAACCAAACCTATCCTAACTTTAACCTAATCTAACCTAACATGATGGGAGAGAAGTGTTTCATTTGTTTTTTTTAAAATAGTTTTATAGTTATATCGACGATGGTGATAAGCATATTATTTTATTTATTTATTTTAAAGATATACTGCTAAAAGGATCAATGTTAATTTGGTTGTGTATTTAAATGCAATGACTCTACCTTTTATAAATACTCAGAAAATTATAATTGTTATAATTTATTTTGCAGGTTGATTCGTATTGGTCAAAGCGTCAGGCCTTCCTGTTTCCACCATCAGCCCACAGACTCCCTGATGCCGCCTGTAATACACTTGATCTGCCTGAAATTTGATATTTAAAAGCCCAATTTGTCCGGCAGTGGAAACAGAGCCTATGCTAATAAGACGGGCTCTCCAAAGCTCCGCTCACACTGCCTCTAATGAAGCATGAAGGGGGATTGTTAGAGGCTGCAAATGGAGAGAGAAAGGTGATTGTGTTGTAATGAATTGAGTGGAAAAGGCCGTCGACAGGCCAGTATATTACAGGCCCATTAAAGAAAGGTCAGTATAATGTAGAGCTGTTAGAAAGTCCTCACTCAGGCTTTACACAGAGGTGGGGCTGTTCAGTGTTATACACCTGCTGTAACTATTATTCCAGATGTTCTGTCTGAAAATACAAAACTGATTTTTTTTTATTTTTGTAGAATTGATTAATCTGCTGATCAGTTAGAAACTAAATCAAATCAAATCCAGGTTCAAACCTGTGGATTTGATCCTGTGAGCAACGCTGCGAGCTCAAACCTTCAAGATGTGTGCGTGTGAGTGTGAGTGTGTGTGTGTGTGTGTGTGTGTAGGCGCACGTGTGTCTGTGTGTGTGTGGTTTTGGCTCCTATTGGTCACGGTGCTGGGAGCTTTGTGGGCAGGCAGAGGGGCTTGGTGGGAAAACGACGGCGCGTGAAGAGGCGCCGAGTTCCTGAGCTGGGAAGATACCCGCCTCACATTTAGACCATGACAAACGGCACTAATATATTTGAAGCGTGACAAACTGGACTAATTTGTAGATTAGGACAACTGGTGCTAATGTCAGCAGTCAGTGTATCGCCTAAATAGGCCTTCAAATTGGCAGAGCTGTTTCCAGGCTGTCCGGGGTATTCCCATGCTAAAAGGCTGACGACGTCTTTAAACAGCCAGCTCAGACCTCACCATCTGCATGAGCGGCTCAAATGTGTTTTCACAAACAGTTTGAGAAGCTGTAAGATCCAGACTTTAAGAGCTGAACTGTTTGTTAGAGGGTGTTTTCAGTTTCATCGCTTTTAATGAGTAATTATGGTCAGAGATTAAAGTTCACAGGGAAAAGGACTACTTTTTTTATTATCTATTTATTCTAAGTATATTATTAATCACATCTATATATCAGTTCATTAACGAATTAATATAAATAATAATAATAATTAATATAATTAATAAATATGAGTCTGAAATGTTCCTTGAATCATAGACATGTACTGTAAGGCACATAGAAACAATATGTTACACCATGAGTTAGTTATCATTAGTAATTAGTTTAATTATAGTTAATTAATCTATCATCTTTATTAACATGTATATGCATGTATGACAACACCCTCTGAGTTGCAATAATATGACATAACTAATCAGTGTAAAGAGCAAGCAAAAATATTTTCTGTATAATTAATTTATAACTGCTTTTGGATTGTTTTTTTTTACCAAACACTCTTTTTCAGTCTCTATGAAAAGTATAATAATGTTATAAATGAAGGCCTACTCATCACTGAGACTTTGAGGTGTGGGTGTGGCAGAGGAAAATGAAATTTCCTCTGACAAAGTTTCAGTTCAAAGTGCAGAGTGAGCTGTGAAAGGCAGAAATCTGGCAAAGTAACCATTGAATCATAGATATTATTTAATCCTGCAGATGTATCAAGTGTTGTTACTCTCTTAGATAATAAGAATATTTTTATTCCACCTTATAAAAATGATAGTTTAAAGAAAACTTTTTTTTTTTTAACCATACTCTATTTCATAGGATTATCTGTTTATTTTTTTTCTTTTGACAAAAATAAAGGGTAAAGTGACGGCAAACTACAAATGAGGTGTTTATTACTAGTATTAATAAGAGGATTCAAATGGACAGTGAACGATAGTCAGAGCAGAAGAGAAGTGCTGATTTCGTCTGTTTGTGCATTATAGTAAACAGATGTGGATATGAGCTGAATGGCAACATGAGGTTTATCTCATTAGATAAACGTCCAATATAAAGTGATGCAGAGATTTAAATGCAATAAATAGACATAAAGTAAAATAATAAACATAAAGTGGTGAATGTGGCGCTTTTCTCTCTTATAAATTGTATATGATTTGACTATAAATGAACAGCGTCTGTCCTGGAGCTCTGAAAACACTGATGCCAATATAGAGCAGTGGTGAGTCCACCTACCTGTGAAATAGGTAGCTCTGATGAAGGGATGGAGGCCTCCGTCAAAGAAAGGCAAAGGGAAGGACTTGGTCTGAAAACTCTGGACTGGAGGAGCAAACAGAGAAATAATACAAACTGACTTCTCAGCAGGACAAATAACAGGAACAGAAAAACATAGAAATGTATCAAAATGATAAATATTAAGCAATTATAGCTTCTTATACTATTATTATATATTTCAATAAAACAAAGGCCTATAGTAATGACTGTATTGGTTGAAACAATACACATTTTAAAGTTATATTTGATGCACATCAGCAAAATGATATTTGAAGTCTAATGCAACTTAATTATATGTTTTAAGATTCAACAGAGTCAATATATTGTTGATATTTTTTTAATATAATCAGTATTTTGGTCAATTGTATCACATTTTCAACAATAGTGAGAGTAACATTTGCAGTGCTGATGGACTAATAATAATAATAATAATAATAATAATAATAACAATAATAATAATAATAATAATAAATATAAATCAATTTTTATTATTATTTGTTATTATTACTAGGAGTAGCCCCAGTAGTAGTAGTAAAAGTACTGCAATAAAAATCGAAAATCATAAACTATCCATCATCCATTATTTTCTCATCATACTCACCGCTTCGTGTGGACGGTGCCAGGATCGCATTGACGCCGAACTTGAGGTAGCCGGAGTCCGGGCAGGCAGTTTGCGGAGAGCCGTGGCTGCTGCGGGTCTGCTGGCTGGAGCTCTGCAGCACAGACCGCTCTGTGCTGGGTCCTAACGCCCGGGGAGAGGCGCCCGGCCGCGGACTGAGCGGGAGAACGTCCCCCGGATTTCTGGAAGAGAAAGTCCGATGAATGTAACTGACAGGCTGGCTCAACTGGAGGAGATCCTCCACCAGAAAGCCTGAGCGGAGTGACCGGGTCAGGGGCGAGGAGAGGGTAGCGGGAGGACGCAGTAAGCCCGGGTAGAGAGGAGGCGGCAGAGCGCTGCAGGGGAACATCATGGTTGTCCGAGGTGGAAAAGTTTTGTGCTCTTTTCGCTTTTTCAATTTTAATTTTTACAGACTTTTCTTTAAGAAAAAATAAAGAGGAACTTAAACAACACACACTCCCTCTGTGCTCTGTGTATCTGTGTCTGTGTCCCTCTTAGATTTTATACAGGGGAGTCACTCCTACACACACAAACACAAACACACACACACACACACACACACACACACACTCGAGCGCGCGCACAAGTTCAACCCTCAGCCCATCTCTCAGCGTGAAGCTCTTTGAAAGTTCAAGGCGAGGGGATTGGTCAGCGGCTCTCCGGTTCATCTGTGATTGGGCCTCAGTCAACAACAGTTACATTGCCCCGCTGCTTTGATCCACTTTATTTCTCTGGTTGATTTTCTGCAGCTGATATAGATCTGTCACTGTCACTAATGAAAACTGAGATGCATGTGTAACACATGACAATGTACTGTGTGAAACGCCACATATTTAGCCTACAGTTGCTTTTATAATGGTCCAACTTGCATTAATTCTGAACTGATAAAATCATTTGATTAGATAATTTACCTTGGTGATAGATGAAGCAGGGGCGAAGCTAGACTCTCAGCACAGAGGGGGCAGAGAATTCTGTAGGGGGGCCCTCTGATAAAGTCATTTTAAAATTCACAACTATGAAATAGCTTTGATATATCCTGTCCTATGTGTGTGAAAACATACAGTTTTCAGCCACTTTGTCAGACAAGCTTGTTCAGAAAAAACAAAAGCGAAAGCAGGTTCATGTAGAAACGTTTCAGCACTGAGGCGGGGCGCTCTACGAGCATCGACTGACAGGCAGTTCAGCATCCCCTCTGATGGATGCTGACAGGCAGGTACTCTGCCTCAGCGCCACATCCGTGTTACACAGGGATAACATCAACATAAAATAGACGTGGTGGTCTACAACACTATACAGGTAACAGAGTTTATATATAGCATGTGATTCCACTTGCTGTAATTGCCAAATTTAAGTTCATGTTCAAGGGTGCCCTCTCTTGGAGGTAGTAGATATATGCCACTGGCAGCTTTGAGACATGGTGTGCAAATATAGTGTAGTAATGTCCATATGTACATCGTGTGAACATATATGTGCACTGTGATTTGTAGAAACGTTCATGAGAAAAATTATGAGTGGGTCTCTGTACTTTTTAAGTGCTGAAATGTAAAAATAACAGCATATTGCACTCTCTAAGCTAGCTAGTTAGCCTCTGAGCTAACATAAAGATAAGCAAGCCCCCTGCCCCTCATTCTCCGCACACAACGCAGAGTCGAGGGGTTGCCTGAACCTACAGTGAAGTGCAGCTAAACACAGTTACACTTATTCAGATATAGAATAGACAGTACCAGTTAATAAAGACAAATTATGGATGTTTCACTCACCAGTTGTTGTCCCTGCTCAGCCTGCTGTAGTTTAGTCTTTTCCATTTGTGTATCTGACAATCCTTCATACAATAATATAATCCATAACATACAGATAATAAACAGTTTAACAAATTTTATCTTATACATAGCATGGTCCCTTCATGATCTGCTTTCAGCGATGCTAGCCTTGTTGTTAGCCACTGTCATGCTAGTGGTGCTAGCGTTAGATTCTATCATCATCATCATCATGGTTCTGTTGAAGGGACGAACAAGACAAGAAGTGAAATGTTAGTCAAACTGTTGGTGATTTAATTCAACTGATTGGTTCTTTCTCTCCATTATACCTTAGATAAATTAAATAAACTCATCAGTTAATGTTACAGTTACACTGTGGCTTCATCACACAGTACATCGCATTAAACCGACCAATAGCGTAACTTCATCTCTCAGTCAGCATCAGTCAGTCAGGTACAGACCTTTGCTGTTGCGGTCGAGCCAGAAAGTAGCTCAGTAGGGACTCCTACTGAGCATGGGCCCTGGGGCTGTCCCACTCACCCTTTGCCCCCACCCTCCATCCACTTGTGCTGTGAGGTGTTGGCTCAGTGTAGACACAACACAAAGCTCAATGTGTTCTTACTGTCTCAAAATGAAGAATGCTCTAAGAAACCAGGCACAATCAACGAATCATTCACATGTTAATGTAGGAATTAGCCATAAAAATGACATTTTTCAGTCCTGGTAGGGAGGTAAACTTATTCAGTTATTGGGATTTAAGAACTAGACAACGGTGATTCACCCCCAAAGACCCATGTTAATATCAAGAAACACGGAATAATGACAAAAAGCTGCATACCACATAACACTTGGCTCAGCCTTTTTCTTTCCTGCTGAAAATATCCAGGACCTCCTCTGGAGTCACTTTGATGTCATTGTGCTCCATCTTAAGTCTTTAATTCTCCTGATTCTTGAAACACTTCTCTCAACGTGAGCAGTTGTCAGTGGAAGTGTTTCCAAAAGGCCAAAGAGTCCAAACACATTTGGGAAGAAAGTTTCACTTTCTGCTTTCACCACACAGACAACTTCTAACATCTTCAGAGTAAAGCAACTGTGTTCTTCTTAGTTCTTCATCTGAACATTCATTCAGTATCTTCACATGGTCAGGAAACAAGAAGCTGTGCGTACAGATCACTTCTTTGTGTTTTGTGAATCTGCAGGTGTAATGAGTAAAAGTCCAGCTGCAGTGATACAGCTCAACAGATCATAGTTTTCTTTACGGCAGTTGATGTGTTTGACAATGTTTTCACTAATAGTATTGATTGCAATTATATTGCCACCAACAGACAGGACCTGAGCTCCATGACCTCCTCTCCACAATAAAGACCTGGACAGAGGACAGACTACACAAACACACCAGAGGTAAAACCAAGCACATCATTCACACGTCTAGGTGAAGGAAACAGGGTCAAAACATCTGGAATGAAGTATTGACTGCCAGGAAAGTAAGAGAGAGAGAGAGGACGAGAGGTCCCAGGACAGCTGATGGTCCACCAACAGAAAGAGAGGACAGGGAGAGAGAGAGAAAGATAGAATCAGGTTGATCGTTAACACTGCAGAGAGGTTCACACACAAACTGAATGAAACCAATAAGGCTCAGAAAGACTTCACTAAGAGGATCACAGGCCTTATTCAGGTAAATATTGAAGTCACCTGTAATTAAAATCTCATCAGTAACAAGGTCTGAGATAAATCCTCCAAATTCTACTAAAAATTGAGTGGTGGAAGTTTGTTGCCTGGGCAAAAGAATGTATTGCTACTGGAGATGGTTTGGAGTTAAAAGTAGTATCAAGTTTGGAGGTTACACTGAAATAGACTTGTAGATTAAGGCCAAGGTATCACCCTGTTTAGTCGCCTGGGAAACATGGGCTGGTAAACTCAGGTGGGGAAAGTTCCTTTCGTAGTTTAAGATATGTTTCAACTGAACATCTACATCGACAAATGTCTTGACTTGGTTTTCTTTTGTGATCTCTCACTGCTTCATCATAATGTTACTGGTGTCATCGAGGATAGCAATGTTGGTTAAAACCAAGTTTAGCCTCTATGTCAGAGGCTCTGGCCCTAGGTAGATGGTAAAAAGGCGTCATCTATTACCAGTTTAACCATGTCAGAAGAGGGGGAGGAGACACACAGACCAATAGGACTACCGCTAACACTAACAATGTTTGAGAGGGAAGTAGCAAGTCTGAAAAGATATGAATTTGACACAAAGTGAGAAGTAGAAGATGCAGTAATGTTTTAAGAGGAGAGAAGAATGAAGAGATTAAACATAAACGAGAGACAGCAGTGAAAATCACTATGTGTGTCACAGGCAGCAGCATCAGGAAGTCACCCTGAATCCTAATGGCCTCTGAGGCCAATTTCAATTACACTCTTAAGTCTTTCCCTGTTTTTTCCTTGACTCCTCTTTTCAGAGTCTAAGTTGAGTGATATGTCATCTGTTTTGCCTTTATTGCTTCAAAAATCTCAACTTTTACCATAATAATGATGATATTTTATCCTGGTATGATCTCTAATTTCTTCTAGAGCATGCTTTCAGTTGGAATATGGCTACCAACATGATCACCATTACCCAGACCTTCCACTCCAAAAGCCACACAGGCACACAAGCAGCCATCAGCCTGTAGAGAGAACATGAGCCACGTCTATCCATTGCTGCTGACAATGCAACCTCGACTTTTTCACAGGAAAAGAATGTCCTGCTGCAGGCGTCCAGTCAAGAGAATGTACTGGATTTCAACAATACAGTCTATTATATCAGTCCATAGATCTGGTTCATTTTTTAGCATTAGCTTTCTTCTGCAACCCAATACACACAGGTTTCATCATCAGTTCACCGCAGCGACAGCACAGAACACTATTATAACTCTATTATTATTTATTTATTTATTTATAATGAATAATAATAAATATGAATCATGATAACTTCTGTTCCCAAACACAGGCACTCACACTCATTAAGCTCTGACCTTGGCCTTTCGGTTCCTCTGATCCAGTTAAGCATGAAGCGACTGTCAGCAGCACGCCCGCTGTCCGTCCCCTCATCTGCTGTCCGTCACAGCAGCATCAGTTGATGCTCAAAGCAGCTCTAAGACCATTATGTAAATATCTTGTTGGATCTGATAATGAATTGAAAAACAGGATTTGGGCCTTTCACCAAGAAACCTGACGGTGGTTTCTATTGCAGACCTCCGTCTCCTTCCTGTTAACACTGATGAGAATTATAATTATTCTACATTTAATAAACTTCTTAATGTAACATCAGTTACTGAAGTCAAGATTTTCAAAATAATGACAGCAGGTATTTTATCACATGAATCCAGAATTGTTATCCTCGCCTTGCATCATCATCATCATCATCATCATCATCATCATCATCATCATCATCATCATCATCCTCATCATCTTGTGATGTCACCAGTTGTCACTCAGTCTACAAGTTGAGGAAACAGGAGGTCTTTCTGCTTAAAGTGATTTAAACAGAGAGACTTAAAGTCTTTGCTTTAAAGCTTTGTTCTCATTGCCTTTGATCATGGTGGTTGTCTGTGCGCCCGCTGTTGATTTGACTGAGTTTAGTAGTTTAGAAACACACAACCCCCTCTGCCTGTGACCACCAGGAAATCATCTAAATGATGACAGTAGGCGACTGCTCGCTCACTACTGTCAGTTATATTTGACTTTAAGAACTTTTTGCTGCAGTGAACATTTAAAGTAGTCAGAACAGGTTTTTAAAGCTATTAATATGTTGTCCCCACATTATCTACCTACAGCACACTGCAGTAAATAGTCATCTAAACTCCATGAAAATGAATGCTGTGTAAACCCCACATTTGCGCCAGGAGGAGAATTTCCATGAGCTGTCATAACGCTTACCTTAACCTAATTAGCATTTAACAGTTAATTAGCAAAAATAAACTATATTCATAACTATAACTAAAATAAATAGGCTAACCTAATTGATGGAAAACTTATATAATGCTGTAAATATTAGCTAAGGCTCAGTGTTTTTGTAACGTATACTCACCTTTGACCTTTTCTGAAAAACAAACTAGTATTTATTTGCATGGCTTTTATTAAGTTTGCTCTCATGGCCTTGTTTGGGACAAAAATGTTAATTTTTTAAATAACCAGGTTGTCACTGTCGTGGTGCTCTGACAACAGGGACGATTATGAACTGCAGTGGGTGGACTTCAGAAAGACAGAGGGGAGAGATGAACAAAGGAACGTCTAAAGAAGATTTGGTCTGGGACTTTAGGGTGCGAGATGTAAGTCCCTGAGGGTGAGCGATAAGACCTGTGACTAATGGCATTTGAGCTTGTGCTGCTCTCCCCCTCTATGTTCACCTAACATGTCGCCTATATTTCTCTGAACAAGCATCATTTCTCGCCCAGCAGACGGCCCGGCCTGATCCCCACCGCGGGGCCCGCTGACAGGTCAAAACATCATTTAACATGAATGCTGGGCTTCCACTGGAATGTTCTTTTGATTGTAATGGTTAATGGTTCATTTCTCCAGCTTCACTGATATCGTGTTCCGTGACTGGTTCATTTGTGACCAAAGATGTGTGATACAGGAATAAATGAATACATCTTCGACAAACCCGTTAAAGAACCTTTTGTTCTTACCTTGACTTTTCCTGCAAACGTCCACCGATGTCCAGGCTGTTGCTCACAGCACGCTGCTCCATATTCGCTGACACTGAGCGCAGGCCGACTTCAAATATCAGTGTTTCCTGACCGACTTTTCTGCTCACAAGTCTGCTTTATATTTCTAGTGCCACTGAAGTTACAACCAGAGGAGCTTATATAGGACAGTAATTTGTGGTATCATTGGAGCTCCCTGCCTTGAATGAAATTATATTTTTTTAAAAACTTACATGTAAACAATTTTCACTGGAACCTGTAGTGAAGAAATAGTCCTTTCAAAAACTGGTTTGAAAGAGATGTTTTACATGGATCTGTTTTTGCTTGAACAATAAACTAGTAAACAAACCTTTTTAATGCCCCCAAATAATTGAAACAACTTTAAAATAAAATTGACAATATGGAAAAGTGTCGATAACAATCAGTGACAAAAACAACTTCTTTACATGTTTGATAGAATGTAGTTATTATAGAACAAGGGGAAGAGATCATACAAGAATATAAAGGGAACAACTATTCCTCAATATAAAATGGTTGTGGATTGCTGTGCAAATTAAAAGAACTTAGTTAAAATGTAATAACTAAAAAATCCTAATTTACTCTGTATACCTAGATAAAAATGAAAGGAACATATCCAGTATGATTCATCCATGTGTGGTTCCTCTGGTGGCCACAGGCTCCAACAGCACGTCTTAAGGCCTGAAGCCATATTGAACAGTTCTTCTCATTTTCAAGTAATTTTACTTAACTGAACCGAGCAACTGCTTTTATCACAGCGTGGCCCAAATCTATCTGAATTTAAATGCACCTCATTTTGGTATAATGTTGTAAACTATTCTCCTTCTGAACCTATTTTGAAGTCATCATGATGAAATGATCGGCTCGTCAACAAAAGGAACCAATCATTATACGAGCAGCGGATTTGCTGAGTGGCAGCTCCGCTGGGAAATATGACACCTTAACCAAAACCCCTCTCAAAGAGAGAGAGAGAGAGAGAGAGAAATTGTTGCGTTCAAAGCATTTTATTCCTCCAGAAAATCCCTCTATTGTATTGAAGTGGAGCAGATGGTTCTCTGGGAGGGAATATGGGAATCAGCAGAACTAATTTCTCCTCCTGATCTGACAGACAGACCGGCCTGCTGCTCAACTCTTAACCAGCACAACAGCTGTTGGTGAATTAAACCAGTTAAGACTCATTTTAAAGCTATTAGCCTCTTGAAGTCTTACAATATCAACCCTCCCCACCTAACTCCCTGAATTGATTACACATACAAAGAGGGAAAACAACTAAGTCTGTGTCTATTGAGAAGTAATAACTAGTTAAGACTCATGTCACAGCACTAAGCCTCCGAGTCTTAACGAACATTTACCAAAACAAACCATCTCATAAAATGACAATACATGAACTGCTACTACTATCTAATGAAAGCATGAGAGATGGATATCAGTAGACATTGAAGTCTTTTCAAAATGATGCTGACAAATGTCTCACATGAAGCTGCTGTAGCTGTATGAAGATGTATTTATGTTAAAGTTGTTTCTCTCCATCTGTCTTTCATGTAGGCAACAGAACCACTGCCAGTGTTTCCCATTAACATTAAACATTGACACCAACAATATGACTAAGCAGCGTTAAAATGTCTGTGATTATACTGTTCAAGAAATATCAAATGTAAAGGCTGAAAAAAATCAGACAGAAACCTGGGTTGAAAGAAAAACTTTGCATTTTGGGTAATTACTAGTATTATATAAATTTGTCTTAGCAAACATTTATTTCAAAAAAGATGGAATATAAGTTTCTGTATGTTATTTCTAGCATCTGTAGTTGTGTTAATCCACCAAGAGTAAGCAGTATCCTAGCTTTTATTATATTATATATTTAAGTTCAAATAAATAAATAAATACATTTGTTTTACATTCCCTTTTCAAATCCTATAAAATATGACTGCTATCAGTTATCTTTAGATATGTAACCAGGAGAAAATTTTACCTTTGTACGAGCTGCTTCAACCTAGCTTGTATATTTGGTTTAGCTAGCATGCTACATGAAACTTTGTCATCATCATACAGCTACTGTTGTTTTACTTACGACATAGTTGTTAATTAAGAAGCATTGAAGGCGTCATGAAGGGGAAAAAACACATGAAAGTATGTATAAATTAATAAATCAAACTTCAAATTAGTAACGTCTTGGCACATATACATTTTTCATAGCAATGAAAGCAAATCATTTCATATCAGCGAGCTCAAATGAGTTAATATTTGATTAGTAATAAAGTGTGAATCAATTCCTTCATATTAAATGTGAATGAATAAATTCAGTATTTGTAGGCACATCAGCACCACAGTAAAGCTACTAGCCTGTTAAGCTAACACTCTGGGCTCCTCCCTCACAACTTGTTGTGTCCGCTGTCAGCCACAATTTACCAAATGAAAACTCACATGTTCACAATGGAGAGGAGGGAGATTGCATATTAGAGTGATCAGAGCTTATTGGGAAAAGGTGTCAGTGTGACTGTGAAAATACTTTGTTCACATTCAGTACCTATCTCAGTAAATCAATAGCCAATAGTGTCAACTCTGCCTCTCTCTCTCTCTCTGCATTGCGCCCACTCTCTCACTCTCTCTGTCTCTCTCGGTGTCTCTCGGCTGGAGCATCTGTTTCCAGGCACTGTGGAACAGAGTGGATTAGTGGGGCCTTCAGTGTCGGAGTGAAGCGACAAGCATTAAAGCCATATTAACTTTCCATTAAACATCACCTCTCTCTGTTGAGGGAGAAAGAGACACAAGCCCTGGGATAAAGCTCCTTACAGAGAGAGGGAGTGTGTGTTGAACCTGGTCCCTCAATGTACTTTTTCTGCACTGGAAAAGAAAATGCAGAACAATAATTACTGAATGACACCCTGTGAAATTTTACATTTAGACTCACTGTAGTTTTGTCATGTTTAATTAATGTCAGTGGCATCATCAAACCGTGAATATCACTCATCCAGTTTCTGAAGCATCAAAGTTCATGAGAATATTTTCCATATTTTTCATTGAGCTGACATAAGTTAAGAAAATGATTTCTTGATTCCCCTGAAATAATGTCATAATGATTTCAGATGTAATGTGTAGATATGATTCACTTCCAACTTATTCAAAAAAAGATGGAATATAAGTTTGTGTTTATTATTTCTAGCATTTCTGTAGTTGTATTAATCAAATTGCTCAAAGAGTTAGCAGTATGCTAGCTTTTATTATTTTATATATTTAAGTTTAAATTAAACTAATTCATTCAACGTGTTTTACATTCCCTTTTCAAAACCTATAAAAAATGAGTTAGCTAGTTAGCTTTAGATTATGTAACCCTGTTTTTTTTTTTAACCTTTCTACCAGCTACAGATGCTTCATAGCTTGTATATCTGGTTAACTAGCATGCTACATAAAACTTTGTAATTTATAGGCTCTTGCATGACAGCGTCCACTGGGTTCCCCTTTAGCGTCATTTTTTAACCTGCAGAGGCAATGTCATTTTTGCATGAATGAAGCTACATTTATTAATAGCAGCTGAGCCACCAGGTGGTTGTTGGAGTTAATGGCAGACGTACAAGCACATGACTACATGACTGTCACACCAGAGATCCCGGTTTGCATCCAAGTGGTTAGGTTTAGCCAACAAAATGCTAAAGTTAGGGAAAGATTGTGGTGTCGTTTAATCAAGCAGCACCCTCCGATGCTGAAAAATGAAGCCAACACTGAGGTACCAAAAACTGCAGTTCCCCTGATGACCACTAGAGTCTAGATCCAATTGTGAGTCAATTCCCATAGACTCCCATGTTAAAATGTCCAACTTTACAGCAGAAATAAACAGCTTGGTACAAAAAACTGTTTTGGTCTCTAAAGCTAATTTCTTCCTTAATGGCAACTGTACAAGAGGTGAATTTTTACATAACTCACTTGTTTAAATTGCTTAAAGTTCTGCATAATTGAGGGCGTGTTATTTGAGTGACAGGCCGGTGAGCGTATGATTGCCACAAGCAAGCATGCACCGAAGTCTTGGCTTGATAGGCGCCTCTTCTCTTTCCCATTTTTGTTTTAGCTGGGAGTTTGCGGAGTCATGTACTGCCAAGATGGTGACACTGGAGCAGCCCTCTCTGAGCTTCAAAACCACTCTTTAGAAACCTGTGGGTGACATCACAGAATGACTAGTACCAAACCATAATGCGCTCTCACCCCATACACAAAATGTCAGACGATGGGCTGTGGTCTGCTTGAGTTATGCATAAACTTTAACACAGCAGAGAACATAAGAAGTCTATTGGACTGCCATCCTGTGAAGGATTAGGTTATAACATTGAATTATTTTACTGTGATGGAATAACGTTTTGTTGATTTCAAGAATTCTCTTGTGAAGTTATTGCAGTCAAGACATTTTACTATAAAGAAAACAGACTAAAGGTGATTGATTAATTGAGAATTTAACAGTGAATCAAATATCTACATGTAATAAAGTCAGCATTTTCATGTCTTCCTTATTGTTTTGGTTTTATGGCCGTTATGGTTCACTTTCAATGCTCTCATCCACCTTGTTGACATTTTTCTCAGGAGTTAGTGGAGACCAAACCAAAGCTACAAGGAAATAAAATAAGAGGTGACAAGGGAAGGTGGGATCAGATGAAATATGTCATGTTTTCTTAAATGTTTTGTTTTGTGAAATGTTGTTGCCTTGTGTTTTGGCCCCCTTAGGGCCACCGTAGTGATCCCCTGACATCAGGTCAAAATTGCACATACCTGCAAAACTAATGACAATCCATCAGCCTCAGCTGTACTTTGTGTTTATTTCCAATTAGCAAATGCTAAACTAAGATGGTGAACCGATTATCAGCATGTTAGCATTGTTATTGTGAGCATGTTAGCATGACGACA
This sequence comes from Seriola dumerili, assembly GCF_002260705.1. Classification (NCBI taxonomy): domain Eukaryota; kingdom Metazoa; phylum Chordata; class Actinopteri; order Carangiformes; family Carangidae; genus Seriola; species Seriola dumerili. The sequence continues at coordinate 8,337,940 of NW_019174497.1, read as the reverse complement.
TTAGCATTTAGCTCAAAGCATTGCCTCACAATGCCATTAGCGATTAGCCCGTGTTGCTGACAAATATGAGAAATTGGTTGCCTCAGTGCCCCCATCAGAGCCTTGGGACACTTGTGACATAGAGCACTCTCATTGAATGCTCATTAGTTGTAGGATTGGTCATGGGAGCTCAAAGCAACTCATGGCTGTGCTAACAATCTGTCCCATTATAAGAGCTTTCATTCTTACATTCACAGCCCATTCTGCTCCTGGAGTCTCATAACGTTCTGCAGCTCTGCAGCGGGAGGCTTTAAGCACCTGGCAGGTTGTTTAGAGGGGAGCTTGTAAATGCCTGTGGTTAAAATGAGCTCTGGGGCCCAAACACAAGCCAAGCAGTGCTGGGGAAGAGGGGAGGGAGACCGATTTGGTTGTCAAGTCTAGTTTACGTTTTGGTTTTGTCAGCGGAGCGGGGAAAGAGAAAGTGACCCAGTGCCTCACACCAACCTGTTGCCTCAGTGTACGTACCTCTGTTTTTTTTCTTGTGCTATTCAGATGGAGCTTTGGACTAAGCGTCATTTAAGAACCACAGGAAACCACGGTACATGGTGTGGACCATGAGTAATCACTGCACAAATTCATTCAGATTCAGCCTCCACAGCACTTAGTGACTCTGTGTTTCCACAGCAGTTGAAAAAATATGCTATATATTTGTTCTACAAAAAATGTATTTATTTATTTACTCAATGAGAGATTGATTGAGTCACAGAAGCTGAGCAGAGGCTCAGAAGAGGCGTCAGAGTTCCTGCCTCTATTAAGACTAGATTAGATTTCTGGGCCTAAATGTAGTCAAAGCTAATCCAGTTCAAAATAGATTATTATATTCTAATTCTAATTATATCATTCCATCACACCACTGTTCCTCCCTTCAACATAAATGGTGAAACTTAAATCCTCCTCAATGGGCCTAAACCTGGTTTAATGAGGGATGTCTCTGCATGTAAAATGTGTGTGTTGACTCAGTCACTCGTGGAAACATCATTCTACATATTAACTTCCTGTCTCACTGCTGTGTGTATATTATTATAAAAGTATCTACTCATTTCTACTGCTGGAGTGGGTGTTTTGAGTCAGTTCTTTTTAGAGGGAATTTTGTTTCAGCCTGGGGGTGTACAGAGAGCCAGGGGAAGCACCTTGTCCAAAGGCCTGCATTAAGCCGGGCTGATGGGTTCAGTGCAGGGTTGAGGGCAGAGACTCTGAGCTAGCTGAGGTGACGAGACCAAGGTTAGCACTAGGCTTAAAGATGAATACGGCCAGTCTTATTTCTGAGGTGGGCTGAATACAAGGACGCCAGCGCAGCACTGCATGGCTAGCAGGTATTGAGGCGTGCCACGCCACATAATTGGATTGAATGCCAGCCATGGTATTTATGTCACTTCTCATCTTGTCAATCCCATAACAGGCATGGCAACGGCGTGGGGATCTCCCATGGTGACGGGACTTTGCCTTATTCAGATAGAATGGAGAAAAAAGAGCCAAGCCTCATTTAATTCACGTTTAATTCTCACTCAAACCGTTTTAAGGGCTGATGTTATTTGCATAACAGGGAAAAAGGGACTCTCCAGGCTTTTCCAGTGTCCCTGTGTGTGTGTGTGTGTGTGTGTGTGTGTGTGTGTGTGTGTGTGTGTGTGTGTGTGTGTGCGAGAGAGAGAGAGAGAGAGAGACAGAACAGGAACAGTGTTGTAATTGAAAGTGTATAGTAGGCTTATATATGCATATGCTGAGGGACAAGCGTTCTCACACGGATCAGCAGACAGAGAGATTCTGTTGCAGTACACTCATGCGTACCGCTGTTTATCCACAGATTGAACTCGTTTATGTGATGGCATTTCCACACAGCGTGACACAGTTACATCTCCCCATCATTGGAACTCCACATTGAACAAATACAAAACTACTTTGCCTCAGAGACTCTGTCTTATAAGTAATAATTCATGTGAGATTCAGTGAAAATAATCCTTTTCACATTCAATACCGGATTAAGTTCAAAACACAAGTTCATCAGCTTTCATTGGAAAAATGTTCAGAACAAAGACTGATCAAATTATCTCTGTGGGAAAATCGATTATTAAATACATAGAAAACTACATTAATATAAACTAAATATAAGAATAAATGGGAAGAATCATAGATACTGCAACCAACAATTGTAACACTAACTGTTAGTGGAAATGTTTGCAGACTTCAAGATAGAGGCCAACTAGTAAAGTAGAAACAATAATGATAACTGAAAAAAATGCACAAAACAGAGTTTACGAGTAGATATTAAATGAAAAACAATTAAAAAAAAAACAACAACAACAACAATTTAGCCATATCTAATGATGGTGATCACCAACAGACATGATATCATCCTGCTGGCAACAAAAAAGTCACAGAATAATTCATCTCTCTGTCGGTTGTATAGATCAATTCTTCTTCCCTTTATAAAGCAACAGTCTGGGAAAAACCTTAATCCCAAGTTCCAGCCAGAACTGACAGACAAGCTTTGGATAAAACAGACGTGCAAAACTCATATTGAGTAAAAGAAAAAACATGCCATAAAATTCACAAGACTTTGATTTATTAATTAATCTGTTGCGTCAATAGAATAGATGTTAAGAGATTTAAAGATTTAACCAATTTAAAGGTCGGACTACTTTATTAGAATTTGAGAAGTAGCCTATACTCACAAAATTAAGCATAAAAATAAAGTAATGCATAAAACACAATTTACTGACCAATTGAATCAGCACAACACAATCATTTCCTCATGTTTATTTAGTTTATGGAGGTAGCAGTTTCTTTAAAGACCACTCTATCATTGCTGTTTGTCTCATCCGTAACCTGATATATTTAGGTTCTTCTTCCTGTTCGAAAACAGACTTACACCACAAGCAAGAAACACAAAGCTGAGGTTTATACAAACACTCACTGGACTAGACATGACTAGATTAGATTAACTGGTTTGTTACACCATCTAGCCTTTTTGGTGTCCTATGCGAGATTAGTATTCTGTGCCCCCCCCCCCCCCCCCCCCAACTTTGTTTTTAGTCATCAGACATTAGAAGCTAAGTAAATGTTAGGCAGCTCAGCTCCCAGCCCCTATAAGACATCCTGTGTCTGCTGAACAGCGTTGGTGATTCACAGATTTTTAACACAAAACTGTGTTTTTCAGTGTCTCTACTGCTTTTAATTACCAGGTCTGTTTGTTATAGAGAGGAGGTGAAGACAAGTACTTCCATGATCCCACGCTACTTCACGGCGTCGACTCCTGGCGGCAGAAGATACATACTGTGCGTTTAAGTCCTTTGTGTCATTGTACTGCAGATAATGTAGCACTACTATGTGGCATTAGAAGCATATTCTGCTCTCGGTTCCACCTTGACATTCTGCTCCCTGGCTACCAGCCCACGCTGCCTCTGCTGTGAGTCGGCTCTGGGTTTGGTCAAATGAACGTCCGGTTAACTTCTCCACCTCTGCTAAAGTGTGGAGCAAAGCCACTAAGACCTTGATAATGTCCAAATGCAGTTCTCTTTGCCTCTGACGCGACACATGAACCTGAAATCTGATGAGAATTTTGTTGAATTGTGAACTAGCTAAAACTACACTCTTCCATTTGTGCACTGATGAGCCTTTCTCACAACAGATATTTTAGGAAAAGCACAAGTGGAGTGAGCACAATATGAGCTGCGCCGCGTCTCATCCTTCATGCATCCTTCAGAGCGCCACTCGGCTCGGCCTTTGTGGCCTGTGATAGCTAAAGGCCACGCCTCCGCAGACCGCGATGGCAGAGGCCGAAATCACACAGACTGGCCCATGGAGGATTTCAGCTTTGCGCCACCAGCTGTGCCTGCCATTATTGTTGCGTCACAGAGCACCGCTCCTGTCACCTAGCAACCGTGACAACACGTAACTGTTTTTTTTTTTTTTACAAAAACTTAAGGTGTTCAGGCCCTTGGTTTGCTGTTGATCTGAGCTGAAACGCAATAGTTACATTCAACAGTGTAATCGTCAGGCTCTCTGTCGGCGTTGTTTGATGGCAAATAATTTTTATTGCTTGCGTGCAATAAATCTTGGGATCGGTTTTCTCGATGAAAGATCCACCTACTGGTGTATCTTCATTGCCCAGGAGAGGCAGGAAGGAGCATCCAAAATGCTGCAGGCCAGTCGTGCCACTCAAAAGGATGCCGACCCTGAACTGGGACACAGGCCCTGGAACTAAATGACATGTTACCATTGTAAATGTAATTAATTACACCCCCCTGGACAGGTCTCCAGTCTATCACAGGACTGACCTGTAGGGATAAACAGCCACTCACACTCACATTCACACCTATGGGAACTTTTTGTTTTTTTTATGGTCGCCAATTGACCTAATGTGCATGTCTTTGGACTGTGGGAGGAAGCCGGAGTACCCGGAGGGAACCCACACAGGCGCAGGGAGATGCAGACTCCACACAGAAAGGCTCCACGTCCGCAGTTCGAACCCAGAACTTCTTGATGTTACAGTGCTAACCACTGTACCACCGTGCCGCCCTTTCCCTGCTCCGACATGTCATAACGTCTGCTGTGAAAAAGGCAGATTAGGCTACAGGCCTCATTCAAACTTGTGTCAGAACTGGTTCTGGTTGTGTGTTGCCATTAGCAACAGTCTGTTGTGATGACTATGGGAAGATGGCTCTTTATTTGTATCTAGACTACAGCCACAATTAGTGAATTGTATGGAAACAAAGGAGAGCAGTAGGTTGTTTACCTCAAGTCAGCAGCAGCAGCATGAAGAAGAGGCCCAGTGAGCGTTCAACGTTTGTTCAGGAGTTCTGTTTTTAGTGGTTGGTCCAAAAGGAAACAATGTAGAAGTCGTTGGCTTAACACTTCTTAACAATGTCTACAACAGTGTTGACAGAACTGACTACTGCGATCGTTTATATACCTGGGTCCCTGAGTTAGCTAATTAGCCCCATTAGCTCCGCCCACTTCCTGCCAATATTGCTAACCCAGCTCAGTGTTGCCTGTGTCTTGTCTTTGTCTGCTTTGTCTGTTTTGTTTTGTTTTTTTTGTTTTTTTTTTACATGATTTCTTTGCTCCGCCTCCCAGTGTTTCAGTTCAGAGGATCTCAGATTTTTAGGGATGTGCCTAGTTGCTCAACAATGTCACTGTTTAACATCAAACCCCTGACAACAAGAAAAAAAGAGGGGAAAATCACAGAAAACAGGAAGAATTTTTTGTCTGTTAGGATTCTATATTTATATTTTGCTGATGTGACAGCATAATGTGGAATACAAAAACATTTAGCTTTCTCTAGCCAATACTTCCTGGCGTATGTGAGCACTTTGAGTATTTTTCCACAGTTGTTACCAATCTATTAGCAGACAACCAAAACCAAACAACCAAAAGCAGAACATGTGGACTTGACTAGGACTCAACAACAAGAAAACAAGACCAACACCAAAACCTTTGTTTACATTTGGAAAATTATTAAACAATTAAAATACTTAATAAATAATAAATAATTTGAATGTTAACCCCTCACAACTGAAAAAACAATAAAAGAAGCTAATACTGTACATTATAAATAAAACATACATAATGCAACATTACCTAAGTACAAGTATGTGATTCATTTGAATCATGTTTTATTGTTATTTCTATTTTTGAATTTGATCATTTAGGTTTGATAGTTATGTTCCCAAGTCTCAGTATTTGGAAAAATAATATGTAAATCAGACGGTCAAAACCTGCCAGTTTTTTCATGATACTATCCTCAAAGGTTCTTTTGCTGCCACAACGATTTCCTCCGCTGTCATCTCTGTTGGTTCACCCAAAATGAAAACACAAAAAAACAAAAACATTTCCGTTGCCATATTGGTTTCAGTATTTTCTTTTATTTATTTATTCTTAACTAAGACATTAGATTTGAAAGAAAGAAACAATCACTACCCAAGAGGAACAAACAGTACTAAGGGTAATGTTTACCTTTGTCTTCTTCTCCCTCTGTAGCTCTTTAATCCTGAACCTCTGTCTAAAATTTCTACCTACCTCCCACCCCTCTCCTCTCAGGACTAATCCCTGGTTCAACCTTTGATTTTAACCTCAGCTCTCTCCCTTGATCCAGCTGTCTCCTTGAGCAGAGAGAGAGAGAGAGAGAGAGAGAGAGAGAGAGAGAGAGAGAAAGAGAGAGAGAGAGAAAGAGAGGGCAGAGGGATAAAGTGACTAATCAGCTTCCTGCTGCTTCTCTCTTCATGCTCTTTGTTGGCTTTCGGCCCTTTAGCCTGTCTCTTTGCTACCTGCATGCAGACACACAAACACACAGGCACATGTTATGATATGCACCGACTACACATGTATATGCGTACTTGTGGTTTGATCTGGTTCCCTGGTGGACTCCATTGTGTGGGGGCAGGAAACAGCTAATCCAGTCAGACCCGACCCAGTCAGGGACCTGTTGCTCATATAATCTAACTGGCAGGAGTTCTGCTATGGGAGTAGGAAAAAGTAAAAATCTACCTTTCACACCACATCTCTTGGTTTCTGTTGAGGGCAGTGGCAGACTCAGGCTGTCTGAGGGGCAGGAGCAAGAAAATATAAAGGGCTCCTGATACACTCAGTAGACCCCCATCAGCAGATGATGCATGTTTGGCAAAAGGGCGACATCCCCTATTAACATTAACATTTCATAGTCTGATTCAGTGTGTAAGGAAAACAATATCTCTGTATTAAAAAGGGTTTTTCTTTTTTAAACATTTATTTTGTAAAACATAAAACACAGGAAATGTTTTCAATGTTTATTTCTCAAACACATCTGTAGTAAAAACATGGAACTTCTAAGAGTTTGAGATTTCTAATCTCGCTCTACACTACAAGATTAGAAAATAATGGCGCACCACACACTACAGGATATTAGATTATCGTGCCAGAAGGAGCAATAAAGGAGCAATGCACCACTGCATGTGATCTCAGAAGCAGATGTAAATGAGATGGAGACTATTTTTAATATCTGTCAACAGTCCCTAATGCTAGCCTCAAGGGCTAGACTGTTTACTGTTGCTTGTGTGTATCAAACATGTTTGATATTAATGGTGTGGCCTTGATGAGTCTGTGAGCAGTTCTGGAGACTGGATCCGTGAACCCCTCACATTATCAGATAATCTGGGCTGAACATACAGACCAGGATGCAGGACCAAATTTGTCCTCTGATTGTCAGGAGGCGTGAATCAGGGATAAATCAGCCCAAACCTCCTGTAGTGCCTGGCTTCAGAGGGAACTTTCATGGTATTTCTTTTCATCATTGGACATGACCCACACTGAACATATCCACTGACAGGGGATCAGGTTTACGCATCGTAGAGTTAAAGATAAAGGAACAACGGTTATTAAAAGCTAACCATCAAAGTAAACTCAACGAGTCATTTCTCCGTAGCACCTGTGACATCTGTTTGTGGTGAAATGGATCACTAGGATATTTCACAGCAGACAGTTTTTGACTTGTCATAGTGAGAGGAGCACAGGTGTTACTAATGACATTAATGACGCCTCTGATCTATTAAAGTGACCCAGTAAACCATGACAGTGAGCCAGCATGAACAATACCAGGACCCTGAAAGTGTATCAGCTAAATGGAATTCAGCCATCAGTCACTTTATTATTTACACGTGTGCTTTTCCAACTGTGAAATGACAAAATGTCACAGTAGAAAAACGTCTATATCTATCTATACATCATCAAAGGGGTAATCCTGCAGTGTACAACTTACTACCATAAATGTAGAGGACTTGTGAGAGACAGATTGGAAAAAAGAATTGTCACAATCAAAGCTGCAGAGGCTGAGATATCCTGAATTTTAGTGCCAAGTATAGGTCAAGCTCCGAAAACCCTTTTTCCTACATTTCCCACAATGCATCTAATAGCATTGTGTCATTAAACCCTATGACCCCAGTTCTTAATGTAGGCTGTCTGTCACAAACCTGTCTCCAAACCCTAGCTGAGATACAACAAGGCTTATGTGGATTACTCAGTGAGTTAATGAGGAAAGAGGCAAAATGTTAAAAAGGTTGTATTAAAATAAATGTATTTCAAATGTTTTAATTTTTCTTTTTCTTTTCTTTTCTTTTCTTTTCTTTTCTTTTCTTTTCTTTTTTTTCTTTTCTTTTCTTTTCTTTTCTTTTCTCTTCTCTTCTCTTCCAGCAGCAGGAGTGTCAGTCTGGGGAAAAAAGACCACATGATCTTGTTGTGGGCAGAACTTAACGTTCATTTTCACAGTGCAGATATTCAAAAGTCTGAAATGACATTTAAATATCCATTCTGAGAAAAACAAACACTTTTCATATTACAAGCAGACTGACAGTCTTAAAGAAAAATCACCATTGATGTTACAAGCAACGTGTCCGTTATCAATGAAGAACATTTCAAAAGGCTGAATTCAAAAGTGCACATAAAGGAGAGGATGAAAACATTTTCATTTCCTGTTTGAAAACTGTGTCCAGCAGCCATTCTTTCTCATACAGCGAATGTGCATGAAGACACACACGTGCACACACACAAGATTATGGTCATGGTGCCCAGCGTGAGTGCTATTCACTCTACTTCCTATTTCAGCTTTGTTTGATAATTTCACATGGACTAAAGTCAGCAGCCCTCGCAAAACAGCCTGCACGTGCACACACACACACTGACTCACACATGAGAATAAAGGAACAGCCAGGAGGATATCCCCATTTCTTCCATATCAGGGTTCCTTTGAAAGCTTCCACCCAGAGCTGAATGAGAGGTTTCATTGAAGCCATTCACCTCAATGATCTGCTCTGATCTACTCACAATCGACCATATCTGTCATACATGGCTAGGTCTGAGACCCAGGAGAGAGCGAGAGAGAGAGAGAGAGAGAGAGAGAGAGAGAGAGAGAGAGAGAGAGAGAGAGAGAGAGAGAGAGAGAGAGAGAGGGTGGGGGGGGTTGGAGAAACAAAGAAAGACATGAAGTAAGAAAGAAAGAAAGTAAGAAAGAAAGAGGGATCTCATGCAAAACAATATGGTGTCTAGATACATTCACGTGCCACTCACACTCTCTTTCTCTCTATCTCACATACACACACACACACATCCACACACACATACACATGCACAAGCAGCAGAAAGTCAACAGTGAGAGGTGGGACACAGGCATGGTCTTTAGTTATGCCTTTTTCACAACCAGACAGTAATGGTATCAATTTACCATGGACATTACCAGCATGAACACACACAAACACACACAGGCGCGCACACACACACGCATGCATGCACATGCACACACATGCACGCACACACACACACACACACACACACACACATACACACATTCACACACATACACACATTCACACACACACACAGTGAGTAATCCCTTATTTAAAGGGTAATTTCATGGGGGTCTGTCTTGAGAAAGTTGAGAAAAGCTAAAGTAGAAATCCAGTCACTTCTATGCTCCAATGCTTGTCAAAGTCAAATGCAACATGTCCATATAAGTATCAAACTACGCTGATATTTTTGTGTTTCTATCTGATGCAAAAACTTAAATTTCTGTCGGTTTTTATTTTTATATTTATCTTTATATTCATATTGTATCTGCATCCAACTGCTACATCAAGTAGCTTAAACTTTAAAATATGGTGAAGCAGAGAAAAATGAACAGTATGTAGCTTCCACCTCAAGGGGTCTCTCAATCAAAACAATAACCAAAAGATGGTGTTGGGTGATGTCATGAAATAGCGTGGGATCATGGGAGTTGTTGTCTTCATAACCATTGCTATCAGCTTCTCCTGGTTTGGATTCCTTCAGTGTCAGTGGTTCAAGAGCAGGTGATAATAAGTAGAAACACTGAATAAAGCAGTTTCATATTTAAAGCCAGTGTTTCACCGATGTTCTACGGAGGTCAGAGACATCAGGGTAGAGTTGGAGCTGAGTTTGATGCTAACCTTTGTTTGGATTGTTTCTCTGATAATTTATGAACCAGATGTTCAGCAGGTTTTTACCAGCAGCTGAATAATCCACAGAGGTGTCCTCCTCTCCACAACAAACACACCAGGGGATTAGAAACACAGAAAAAAGCTGTTTCACTTTAAAAATCAATGATTCTCTAAAGCTGTTCAGTGACACAGGACAGGACGTCTCCAGCAGCTGGGAGCTGAGCTGTCTAACATTTCCTCAGCTTGTTTCTCTGATAACTTCAGATCCAGACGTCCGACGACTAAAATCCTTCATCTGGTTCAAATATATAATTGTAAACCACCATGGTGTAAAAAGTGTAGCTTAAAAATGTGGCTTAAAACTGGATTACAAACGGATTTTAAGCTTCTGGCAGGAAACCATAACGTAAAGACATAACACACTCACGTATTTCTCTAGGTCTGAGACTAGATCTGAAACATTTGGAATAATGTAAGTACACAACACAAAAAATATATAACAGGTTTAGTCATGCAGTCATGGACATTTCAATGTGGAAAAGATACATATTATAACTTTTACATATGTTTCTGCATCATCAATCAAAAATATACTGTACTGCATGTAATATGAGTGGGAGGAGACTGTGCTGTTGAATTTCTCTGATTGGTTTGTGGTTGCTCCAGACTGTGACTGACAGCTTAGTTCAACACTCAATCAACATTGTGATTGCGGTTTTTAAAAGTCCTAAATATAGGCTGTGTTCTGTGCCATGAAATGATGCAGGAGTTAAGCAGATATTTGATATAGTTTATTCATGGGGAAACCACCTGTGTGTCAGCTCCATCAGAGACAAAGAGATGTTCACACCTGCAACCTGTCTTTTGTTAAATGTTCACTGCTGCCTGTTGGAGAAGTCATGGGGATGATTTGAGGTGTAGATTCACTTTATCCTGAGCTTGTACCCTCTGTGTTTTCACAGCAGAGACCCAGCTGACCTCTGACATGTGCTCATGATGTGCTATGATACTGTCAGCTGAAACACTGCCATGTTGAATCATGGGCACTGATGGACACTTTTCTGTGAACAGCTGTTGTCATTTACCTTTACTGTTTATTTTGCCAGAGGATGTCATGTTCATAAAATAGAGATTAGATGGATGTCTCAGTCAGCAGTAGTGGGCGGTTCAGTCTTTACAAAAACAACCTGAAAATGTCATTTTGATTCATAAAGAGATTTTAAATCAGTTTAAATTCAGTTTTATGACAACAGCTGTGTGATGACTATATCCATATTAAAAGGAAAACGGAAGTTAGAGATGACAGAGGGCTTACCTACAGATACACACACACACACACACACACACACACACATGCACGCACACACACACACACACATGCACGCACACACACACACACACATGCACGCACACACACACACACACATGCACGCACACACACACACACACGCACACACACACACACACATTGCTATTTCTCTGTAATTGTTGCTCAATTTCCAAAGAATTTCACATTGTAATCCAAATTAAAAGCTTTTTTTAGCAGTTTAGTGTCAGCTTTTCCAGAAGCCAGCAATCCCACCCATTTATTCTGAAATGCCATTGTCTAGTGTTGAAATGAAATATCAGCAGTATTTCCCGATTATCGCAACTGAAAGGAAAGTTCCTTCTGGAGAACTCATTCAAACTGTGAAGACAATACTGGACAACACATTCAATGATATTACAATATAGATCAGAACATTACATAGAACAAGTGTAAGACAAAAAAATGAGTGAGTTCACAGACAGGGAAAAGGTAATGTGAGTTGCGTTTTACAGAACCCCAGTAGATGCAGCTTTTTTCACTTTAACTACACAGCGGCAGCTGTTAGTACAACAGTCATGCTAACACCTCCACATATTAACAAAAGGCCTTTATTTTTGAAGAGGGTAAAGGGAGTAATTTTAAGTTCAGCTGTGAAACGTGTCACTGCATATGTTTATGTCTGTATGAGGTAGAAATGATTAAGTACAGGTTTGATGTATGTGTGTGTGCGTCCACGTGTGTGCACGTGCGTGTGTGTGTGTGGCCTGCCCTCTCTACATCTCTAATCCTTGTAATAGAGTGAAGATCATGAAAAGCCCTCTGGCCTGGCCAGCGTGCTCCACTTTGCCATATGTCAGATCGTGCCACATTCTTCTTGATCCTCAATCTCCTCAATCATTCCCATCATTTACTACAGAACACCCCTCCACCCCACCCCCACCCTCTCCAGCACGCCGTCCACCCATCCACACCTTTTTGTGTTGAGATAATTGTTGCTTTTCTGACTGAAAAGAGAGAAAGGGATGAAAGGCAATCCTACGTGACCAATTGCATTTTGACATCATCTGCATGTCCCCTGACAGAGCGAGAGGCTGTTCATAAAAGTACATTTAAAGTCTAGTACACAGGCCATCCAGGCAGTTTGAGTCAAAAACACCGACCATGGGTCAGTCGCGTTCATCTGCATCTCACAGCTGACACTGGTTTATACTCAGCAAACTTCATTTAACTTTTTTAATGAAGGTTCAGTACTGAAGTTGTTATCACGGGAAATAACATGAACCAGCAGAGAAACAGTTTTAACCAGCTTGCGATTCCTGACGTTTAGCTCAGCTTCTGCAGCAGCTCTGATACATCACAGGTCCTGCTATAAAATGGTGAAGTGGGAGAAGCCAGGGGTCGGTCTCACAAAGACAAACGTTGACTGTGTCTTAGATATAACAAACAGTCAGACACCAGACAGACGTGTGAATTCATCTGTTGCACAAAGCAGTAGTTCTAGACTATCTTAAGTCGCCCAACTGCATCCAACTGCTCAGCTGTTGGGTCTGTTACCCCAGCAGAAAATGCTTGTCTTTTGGAAGAATTTAACAGTTAAAAGGACGTTTTACTTTGGAAATTCAGTGAAAGAGTAAAACTATAAAAAGAAAAAGTCTGATATGGAAAACAAATGGTTGCGGTCTTTGCTTTCCTCACAACAGTGTCAGCAAACCACAAATTATGAGCCATCTTTTCCTGTTTTTTGATGTTGGATGTCACTGTTACCATGGTAACATGGTATTCAGTTGTAACATCTTAGACCTGAATTAGCCTGGGTGTAAGGTGTGCAACTTTTAAAATGAGTCAGTCTTTATTTTTGTGAAACGGTCTGACTGACATTAGACTGATCTATGAGCCAAATGAAGACTGGACCAACACTACAGACCAGGCTGACACATCCGTGTGATACCAGGCAGGAAGCTGGTGGATGGGGTCTTACCTTGAGTCAGCATCAGTAAAAAAAAGGAAAAGAGGAAATTGATCATATAAGCTACTACTCAACCTAACGCTGTGTACATAGGAAGACAAGTGAAGTACAACTTTAAGGGGAATTTCATGAAGAAACGTCCAATTCTTGAATTTCAACTTTGGTTGAGTGTGCTGCTAACAGTGAAGTAAAGCGAGATTTCAAAGACCACACTTCATGGAAACTCGATCAGCACTTTGCGTCTGTTCACTTTTGCAATCTGCGTCACTTTTGGATAAATTATATTATAATAAAGCACAGTGTTTTGTCCCACATTGCAACAACAAAGCCTTTTGACTTTGCTACATCTCTGATTCAATATCCTCTTGAATAGCAATATAGCTGATACTCATGGGAATTGTAGTATTTACACAGAGGCCAGATACATGTACATCACATGTAGGTGTAGTTTTCACGATTCAGACCTTGTAATGATGAGAAAAAGTGAGGGTGGTTACCGTTCATTGCTATTTGAGAAGCTGGGCTTATGACCACCTGATGTAATTCACTTTTATTTCCTCCTTGGTTTGAGACAGTGGGAGATATTAATGCCACTTTACTGTGGGTAAAACAGTTATTATTGTGTCCTATAACACTGCACATAATGCCAGCATGTTTGATAACAGCTATCAAAATAAAGCAGGCACCATAGTACACTAAAATGTTTGCATTAGTAATATACAGTATAGCTGGAATGGGCCACAGAATATGGTGTGACACCTGTTACTGGATCTCCTACCTCTGACATCTTTCCTTGTTATTGTGAGATCATTAGTAATAATTATGAGGTACAGAAACGCAATATTACTTCCCGTATACATGGTTGTTGAGAGGCTCTGAGAGGAGTCAGTACTGAATCTTAGTTCATGAAGTCTACATGTAATACGTAATAATACCAATTTCTTATAGTTAATTCAAAGACACGGAAAAAATAAGCAGGAAAAAAAACAACATTCCATTGTAATGTGGGCAGATTTAACTCAACAGTGTAAAACCTGCTGATGAAACCTGCTTCAGCTTATTTCACTTCTCCTCTGTGTTTGCCTCTCGTCTGTGGTTTGATGAAGGTTTTTTATTAAGGCCGTCGAAGCCCTGCTAAGCCACACAGAGCTCTATACATACAGGGCTCTGCCACTGGAGTGCCTGGCTGATCATTCCCCTCAAGTGCTGCCGCTGCAGCGGGACTTTGAAGTCCCTCATTCATCCATCTCTTTCTCCTCTCTCTCTCTGCTCTATCAGTGTCTTGCCCAGGACTAATACCATAATGATGTAAAGAGGCAGAGGAGGAGGGGCTTTAAATTAGAGCGCCGTCTTTCTGTCTCATTGTGTGTAATGGCTCTTATTGTGAGAGCTGTCAGGCCACAAGTGATCTCTGAAGGAGGGATAGGGCCATTCCCTCTGCCACCCAGAAGAAACGATGAAGGGAGAAGTGGATCAGGAGAAGGAGTATGGCCAGTGTAAGTGGGCTTAGACCAAAGCAGAGAGATGTAAGAGAGTGCCAGCGCTCCTTGGATTTTAATTAAAACGCCCTGAGGAATTCTAAACGGCTGTATTCTCTCTGCCTCCGAGTTCAGAGCTTAATGTGTTGGAAAACTCGTCTGGGTTTTAATGGGAGATGGAAGAGAGAGGGGCTGATGAAGAGGATGCTGAGAGCAAATGAGAGGCTGTTTACAGATAAAGCCATTACCATTCCTCATTAATCAATTAACTCTTTCATGGATAATGAAAAGACTAATTAACTCCTGGTAAAAAGGCCATGGGAGGCTCGTGAAGGGAAGAGGGCAGCAGGATTGAAAACGTGCTGAGAGGCATTTGAAAAACAAAACAAAACTAAGCAATGGTAAAAGAAAATCAGCATTTTAAAATTGGACTCTGCTCATTTAAAGAAGCATTATGCATCTCTTTAATATAAAAGGAAAGTGAAAACATTTTGTTCTCTGTTTTTCTCTTGTTTCTCATCTAACTAACCCCTCTCACATCTCCTTTAGTCCCTCAAATATGTTCCTTCCTTTCCTTTCCTTTCCTTTCCTTTCCTTTCCTTTCCTTTCCTTTCCTTTCCTTTCCTTTCCTTTCCTTTCCTGTCCTTATTTAGTTGGTTTTTGTCTGCACTCTCAATAATCTAATCATGAGCAATGAACAATGATATGCAGAAAATGGCATGGAGCATTTAATTATGTAAGTCTATCACCATCTCAAAACCCATATATACTTTGTCTTGTCTTGTGGTCAACTGAACTAATAACAAACATGTTTTAAGATATAAAAAGTTATACAAGTTTTGTCTGTTATGGTTTTTTCACGAAAACGTTCAATTACCTCTTTTAAAATCTTCTCCTTCCTAACTAAAACATCCAAAAACTATGAAAATGAATATGAATACAAACATTTCAAAAGTTTAACAGCTGGACACAAGATGTCACCTACTTCACTCAGTGCATGTGACCTGGAGGTTTTCCAAATCACACGAAGTAAGTGATGTAAGCTTCATACTGGACAATGATTTGCTTCAAACTACTTGTAATGTCACAAAATCACCTCATGGGTCCTGGTTTTAAACTGAGGTTGAAGGTGAGCACAGAGACAATTTCCTCCCTCAGCAGATGATGTGAAAACAAAGTCTGCATGTTCATCATTCTGCACAGTGAAGCTCAAACATTCAAGTCCATACTGGAGACAGAGAAGCTGCAGTGTGCACAACCCTTTTTTTTTCTTCTCTGTAAGTGACCATAGAAACTCCACTGAGATGTAGATGATGTGACTATATCATGATCTCCTTCATGTCTTGAACAAACAGCATCAGGGAACATGCAGTTATATGATAAATGTTACCTGGATGACATCAGGGCCATTACATGTTCAAATGTTTCAGAACCTGTCTCCACAGGCAAATAACTGACTGACCAGACCAGGACACACCTGAGGAAGCACAAATGCAACTGACATCACAATTTTCCACCAATAATTATAAGTGTCAGTGTGGAGTGCTGAGCAGGCAGCATGAAGGCAGGTTTGACCAGAGATAACCAGCACTCTCTGCAGGCAAGAAGAGTTCAATGTAAAGGTCTAACCTGAGCTACAAGACATCTGGAACCACACTGGCCCTCCTCAGGGTCAAACTGATAAGAGGATGCTATAAGTATAAGCTTCAGTCGCACATGTGAAAATTCATGTAGCAACATTTAACCCCGACTGAAACTGATAAAGTCTTAGTTCAGTGTCACCAGAGTTCACAAATGTGATCTGGAATCCAAATTCTGATGGAAGAAAATTTCCAATTCTATTCATTAAAACTTGAATAAGTGGAGCAAAGTAGCTTCAAGCTGACTGACAACAGCTGCAAAATGTTTCCACTTTTATTCTATAATACTCTGCTTTCTATGGTCTCTATTTCCTCAATCCAGCTGGGTTAAAATCCAAGCGGTAACCTCTGAGGCTGAAAAATTAGGCCAACACTGAAGTGCAGTTCCTCTAATGGCCACTAGAGTCTGACTCCAACAGTGAGTCAATCCCCATAGACTCCCATGTTAAAATGTCCAACTTTACAGCAGAAATAAACATGTTTACAGGTTTCATGACAACTGTTTATATAACTTACCTGTTTACATTTTATTAAGGCTTAAAGTTATGTATAATTGAGGGCGGGGCCTCATTGAGTGACAGGTGGGTGAGCGTATGCTTGCTACAAACCGGTATGCAACCAAGTCTCGGCTCCACACACGCCCCTCCTCTTTGGCTGGAAGTTAGGGTGGAGTCAGACACTGCCAAGATGGTGACGGTGGAGCAGCTCACTCTTGAGAAACCTGTGGGTGATGCCACAAAGGCTACGTCCATCTTTATTTACAATCTATGGTCCATTCTGATCGGCATATGTTCAATATCTCTATATCTCAAAGTCACATCAGTTTCTGGGGCTTTCATCCATACTGGTAAATGGCATCTAAGGCAGTCAATAGTTGACTTCACAACATCTGTGTCCACATACATTTACATTTCTTCAGTGAACATTCATTGTATTACTTGCAGAGAGATATTATACAATTATTTATTATTATAATTATTTATTATCTTCAGTATGCTTATCTTTTTGTTTTCCTGTCAGCTGTAATATTCATTCAATTTCCGATGGGATTTTTAAAGGTCAATTTAATTTTATCATTTTATTCCTCTATTCTTCTCTTTCTCTTCTAGTATCTCTCCCTCGCTCTCCTCCTCTGACTTTGCTGCTCACCTCTTTGGAAAATGTGTTGAGAAGAGAAGTTGGTGCGACTGGGCAGCAGTTGGATTTAAGTATCCAGGCCCCTTTCAGTCAGAGAGCGAGACTCTATAAAAGAGGCAGTGAGGCATGCTGGGAGACGGGGAGCGATCTGCTGGCTGCCTCTACCTGAGAGGAAACACAAGACACACACCCGCATGCACACACGCACGCGCACACACTAACATCCATACCAATGGGCTGTCAAGTGCAGCTGAGAGAAGCTGTGAGTAAGGCGATAACAATGGACCCTTGGGGCCACAGAGTGACCCCAAGGAGTCTATAATTCAGAAAGGGGGTAGGCTATCATTCACACACTCACACATACTCTCTGAACAGAGTCACAGGGGCAAGACAGGCAGTTCCTTATCACTGAGGAAAGGCGGAGGAGAGGAGGGAGGAAATATAAGAGGAGGGCTGAAAGAGGAGGAGGGAGAGGGAAAAAAAAGAAGGTGTAAATAGATTTGAATAGTGCAGCAAAAAAAGCTTCAGTTTCTACATGAACAACATTAACATCAACAAACAATATGTTTGTGAGTAATATGCAAAGGTCAGAGCTATGGAGATGTGGTGTCAGAGTTATTAGGGAAATACTTATTAACAACTCAAATTGTTCCTCACTCATTCCTTAGTAACTTCACTTTTTCACCACATTGTAGAGCGTTATTGTCAGGGGATCACCAAAGTGATCACGATTCATCCTGAGGGGGTTGTGAATATCTGTAGCAAATTCCATATTAATCCTTCCAATGGCTTTTGAGAGATTTCAGTCGGGACTAAAGTGGTGGACTGACAAACAGCTAGATTTGCTTAAAATAAAAGCAAATGTTACATCAGGAACAATGGCCTCACTTCTTTTTCACATTAAATGCAAATTTCACATTGCATTTTAGTGCTGTCTGCTGATGAGACTGTCAAAAACGAACCCATAGGTCGTCTGTCATTATAGGTCATTATGACCCATTGTTACGTTTTGTTGCTAGGCGACATCTAGTGGTTGTAGTAATTACGACAGGAGCAAAGAGAAAAGTGCGGTGACGTAGTATAAAGAGAGACAAAATCCACGTCAGGAAGAGGTTGTGGTGAATGGATGAATGTGATACAGGAGAGCGGTGTTCGATTCCCATCTGAAACCAGCAGTTTGTGTTGTTCCTATTATATATGACCAACGTTATCATTGTAACCATGACAACAAAGATTGTCTAATGTTGAGGAAGTACTTATTTTAACTTAAATCACGATCTTTTCCTAAACCTAACCAAGCCATGACCATTATTACAGTAACCATGGTGATAATCTGTACGCTGCTCTTCATTATTATTATTTATTATGGTAATCATGACAACCAATGTCCAGTATAGGCATGCCACCATAGGAGCGCTATTTCAGCAGACACTTGCAACTTATATGGTTGTTTAGGTTCGAGGACTGGTTGGTGCTGACTCACATTAACTATTTAGCACAATTTAAGATGAAGTCAGTTTTATTTATATAGCACCAAACCCTAACAGAAGTTATGTCAGGGCACTTGATCAGAACCAAGCTCAGGGTGGATGGGTGTTTGCCTTGAACATAGACTGTAAATAAAGGATGTAGCCTCTGTGACCCACAGATTTCTGAAGAACAGTTTTGAAGCTCAGAGTGAGCTGCTCCACCATCACCATCGTGGCAGTGCCTGACTCCACCCCTAAACAAAGACGAAGAGAAGGGACGTGTGTGGAACTGAGACTTGCATGCTGGTTTGTGGCAAACATACACTCACCGACCTGTCACTCAAAGAGGCCACGTCCTCAATTATACTTAACTTTAAGCCTTAATGAAACAGGTGAGTTATAGTTACAGTTGTCATGAAGGAGGAAATTAGCTCTAGAGACCAAAACTGTTTTTGTACCGGGCTGTAAACATGTTTATTTCTCCTGGACATTTTTCTTCGTTGGACATTTTAACATGGGAGTCTATGGAGACTGACTCACTGTTGGAGCCAGACTCTTGTGGTCATTAGAGGAACTGCAGTTTTTGGTATTTCAGTGTTAGCTTCATTTTTCAGCCCCTGAGTTTGATGCTTGGCCTTGACCAGTTGGGTTGAGAGAGGGAATCACAGATCCAGACTCCAGACAGGAGAGAGATGAGGAAACACTTTAGTTTACAAGTTGGTGGAGACCAAAACAGAGTCACTAGTGTTGTCTGTGTGTTGGAAGATACCACACAGAACTGACACTGAAGGAGCAAAATACAGACATTTCACACACACACACACACACACACACACACACACACACACACACACACACACACAGTCACACACAGTCACACACACACACACACAGTCACACACACACAGCAGTTTTTCAGCTCATTAAGCAGAGGGTTGCGTATCTAATCAGGTTTTGTATGAATGGTGCAGGGTCATTATGATCTAATTTACCTTTAGTGGTTATTCAGCTGGGCAGAAAGAGAGGGAAGAAGAAGGAGGAAGGAGGGAGGATGGTCCAGGTCTGAGTGCAACTTGTGCAGCTTATTTGTTCTTCCCACTGACAAGAATTAATTTTGTTTAACAGTACATGGAAAAAATAACTAAAGTTAAAGCTGCAATGTAAACCTGGCCTGTGAGAATTCTTTCTGTTCACTGACCACATTCAGTTCTCCATGATTTAGCGCAGCAAGTTTCTCACTGTGGATGAACATCACATTTAAAGGAATTACTCTATTTAACAAGATGTGTTGTTGGAAAATAAAGACATGGAAATAGATAATGAAAGATTTATTTTAAAGATCTATTTTCTTATTTTCCTCTTATTTTGCTGTGTTCGGGATGTTTCTGGGCTGCTGCTTTTGGTCAGTGGATGTTAAGCCCTTGCTGTCTCATACTCTCCTATGCTCTGTGTCTGCATGTATGTATGAAGAGATGCAGGTTTGTGTGTCTATTTGACTGAGGGCAGGGGCGGAGCTACACAGGCACACACACACACACACACACACACACACACACACACACACACACACACACACACACACACACACACACAGAGCAGAGAGGCCACAGCAGACAGGAGCAGGTGGAGGTGCGGAGGTGGTGGCATGTTTATTTGTGTTTTGAATGTAACTGCTGTGAACAATCAGAAAATAACATGTTCTTTTTCTTCTTCATGTTAGCAATAATAACTTTACAAGGCCATAATATATCATGGAATTTCAATGATGCAAGAAAAGAGAAAAACAAATTAAATCAAGAGAAAAGAAGATTCTCTGATCGCAGTCAGGCCATGTAACTACTCTGTTGTTAAGCACATCCTGGACTACAGAGATACTGTGGTGGACACAGTGAGATGTAAATTAAATAAATCTTCTCAACTGACATTTTTAGTATGTTGTGGTGCATAATGTCAGTGATATTAATGAAAAACAGTTCAAATAAAATATTTCTTTATCTTAATGACAGACAAATACAGCCACAAAATCATGTAGAGACCAACTGGCCCCTAACTTTGGACCCCAGGAGCTGTCGTATGCTGCAGGAACATGTACACATGGGGATTGACTTTTCTTCAAGTGTGTGAAATGGGTTAAAGAGTTGTGTCCTGGAGCAGCAGTGTGTGTCCTGGTCAGCGGGCAGGATAAAAGCTTCCATATGGTACTAGTAAGTCAGCTCCAGCACCCTGCCAGGAGGGCCGACCACCTGCCAATCAAACGCAGCTCACAGAATAACAGGAAGGTGTTAAGAGCTCAAGGAGGACTCAAACGCAGGACGTGGACAGAGAGGGGTGGGGGAGAGAAAAAGGTTTATTTAAGAGGAATTTGCTGGTGTTAGGGGGTAATGGCAGGGAGGAGGGTCTGGTGGTAGCTGTAGTTGGGTATTGCTTCAATCTTATCAATTGTGATTCTGCTCATCGAATCTGGTTCATATCCAATCTCGGTTCCGATTAAAAAATGTTGTTAATTTTTTATTTTTAGGCTTTATTCAGTTAACTGTGACAGGAAGGTTTCTTCATTCATTCCCTTCATTTATTAAAATAAATATTACTCTTTGTTGTGAGCGACAATTAACAAAAACAACTGTAAACCGAGACTATATAAATTAATAATGTAAATTACAACCGAAAAAAAAAAAATGAATATAGCTAAATATTTAACAAAAATTTGAAAAATCAACATGTCGGCCTTTTCTGGAAGGATGTGTGATCTCTTTGGGCTGATTGTATCTCCAGCAGCAGAGGGGTACAGGAGGCCTGTACACACAGGTATGAGAGGTCCAGCTCTGACAGCAAAGGAGAGCAGGGGTCAGAGGTCAGAAGGCATGTCCCTACACATCTCCAGTTCTCTGTAAGTCTTTCCCTGGATGGACAAGGTCGTGCTCTGACTAAGGCTTCTCTTCGGGTCCAGTGAGTTCTGAGTGCAACACACACAAATAATAACGATATTGTAACTTTATCTTTCTACTACTAATACACAGACTGATGATTCTTACTCAGAGTGATCCCATCCTGGATCTTTACTGTCCATTTACCACTGAGGTATTTACTGCCACACCCATGTTAGATGTATTATCCATGTGATAGCCGTAACTTTGAGCCTTATCCTCGGCCACCACTGCTCCTGTTTGTACAGATGACTTTTGTTTTAAAGACTTTCTGATTTATCCTTCCCTCAGTGATGTAATGAGCCGTAACTGTAATGTAATGTTCCTGGCAAATGCTTATATGGATATAAAAGGGATATAAATTGTCATCACTTCATTTTATCCTTAGAGTCATTTGAGTTAAATTGTGTCACAATTAGTGAATGAATTTGTGAGTTACGGAAAAAAAACATGTTTTGATCATCCTTCGAATGAATGTTTGTGTCAAATTTGAAGAAGTTCCTTCAAGGCGTTACTGAGATATCGCTTTCACAGGAATGGGACGGACGGACAACCTGAATGCAAGGAGGCTTAATAATTCGTGAGAGCAGCTTTAAAATGTCTATCCTGTGAAAATATACACCTCTGTGTGGTCAGTGGTCCAACACTCAAAATTGAGGCCTGGAAGATGCAGACATTTAATCATGAGATGCTAGTACACTGACAGAACAGGTTCGGTCATAATCAAAATCCTAAAATGAAAGTATATGAACTGTCATGTGAACTTTCTCACCACAAAACCGAAAACCCAAAGCGAAGTCATCCAGTGAGTTTCCAGCAGGAGTTCATGTATACACCTCCATTTGCTTCATTTCCAAGCACTCGCATTAATCTTTTGTAATAACACTTCAACGTTCTCGCTTGTCTATGCATGGTGGAATTGTGTTTCTTTTCAAATGCTTTAGAGAAGTCATTCACTGACAATCATTCACTTGAACTGCTCGGCCACAATGCAGCTCCACTACAAATCAAAGCCTCTTAATGATCCCATTCTGCTGACGCTGAATTTGAACCATTTGTAATTCTTTGGGAAGCTTTTGGCACATTTGATTAGGAGATTAGAAGAAAACAGAAAATTGGTCGAAGAAAAAAAATTAGAAAAGCGGCTTTACGGGGTGTTTACAGATTTCAATTGTGTCGACTGACAGAGGGCAGGGTGTGTGGTCGACATCTTCAAGTGCTACTTCACAGTCACACAGGACTGGAGCTCTGATCTGCTTTTCTGTGGAGCCATATTTTAAAGCTGGTACGCTCAGTGTTGTGAGTTATGAGTCAGTATTATGTCATGTTAAAGGAATTTGAGAAGGCCTGGACATGATGTTAGAACCAGCAACTAAAACAGAGCTTCAAGGTAAGAATAAAGCACCAAACCAACCACGTCTTCCAGAATCGTCTAGAAACTCACACCGGCCTTCCCATGACCCAGTGGCTCTGGGTCTTGACCCGCTGCACGGTCTGATCAGTTGACCTCAATTTGCACTTCAGCTTCACAGCAAAAAAGGGCCTTCACAGAAAGTCTGTGTTTGCAAAGAAAAGTGGCATTTTCCAAATCCCTTCAATCTGAAACTGACGTATTATCATACTGTAGAGTGAGGATGGGTAGAGTGGTCAGTCTGATGAAACTTAATAAAAGCTGATGATCACACCACAAACTGTGTCTAGATCTGTGTTCTTCTGTCCCTCAGCAACAAACACTGATGGGTCCTTTGATGGAAAAAGTATCAAGGATTTTAGCCGAGGCAGGAATTTTCATCAGCCAAGGTTCCAAAGTGACCTGGCTGATTGCTGAAGCCAGAGCTACATCCTTCTTTTCTAAGATGGAGATTCTTTGGCAGAAGGATCGGAGACAGTCTAAGGTTATTGTCACCTTATTTACTCCCTAAAAACGTTTTAAATTACAAACCTGTAAACATGTACTAAATTACCACCGTATCAAGATATTTTCAACAGACAGAAAATACACTGATAAAAGTTTGTAGTAACTAGTCCTCATGTATGTTCATGTGAACAAAAAACACTACTAAGGCCAGCAATTTTAAAAGACTGACGTTGACTATTTTTATTTTAGTAACTGTGTATAAATGAACACACTGACACTGAAACAGCTGATTTTAGGAGGTGAAACATTTGACCACATGAGGGCGCTCTACACACAGATAGTGTCGTGTTTCCCTTGCACTCGCAGCAGGTCTGTCTCACACTGACTGCGGCAGGGATTTCACATAGTATTTGACTGTATTGTTACTGACATGCAGCTGCCTCTGGTTCTCTGTTATCATTTATTAAATCATTTTGTAACAGACAAACAACTCAAACAATAAGAAGCTATACATGATATGTACAGTGTATATTTCTGTGCCTCACTGTGTATCAGGGTGAGCTGCAGTGCCTTGAATAATGTCTCGTATCCTCTGTGTGTCTGCCAGCAGTGCTTCATTGTGACAGTCAATCTTCAGAGCAGCTTGGTAATCCTGTAGCCCTGAGAAAACATGACACAAACACATCAGACAACACAGAGCAGGTGGACATAGTCACCTGTTTAGCCATTAAGACATCATCCTGACAAACATGCTGCGGTGATGTATTGTTACTCTACCATTATATTTTAACAACACAAAGTGTGAGATTACCACTGAAAACAAAATGTGAAATCTCAACTTGAATAGTAACAGTGTACCAAAGCAAAAAGACAAACTGGCTGACCTTCTGCATAGAGCTGTAGCTGGCAGAAAGCAGATCCTCGGCGGACGTGGGCTCTGGCTCTGGCAGCTGCATTAGCAGCAACTGGTGGAGTCAGCAGATCAAGGGCCTGCAGAGAAACGTGGACATACTGTATGTTTCCTGCTACTTTACATAAAAGCATTATAACAGATTAATACAGCTTCGATATCAGCCTAACTCACAACCTGAAGTGTGCAGAGCTCATGTCAGACGTGGTAATACAGGAGAAACTGAAACAAACTGAAAAAACATGGTACTGTGTGGAGATGTTTGAGTATTCTGGGTGACTTCTGGTCTGTTCACTAATGTGCACATTAACTGCAGCCTGAAATAGAGAGACTCTGATTTGCCTCTACTACAGTAGGAACTGTACTAGTCAGGGAAACAGGAATTCACCATGGTGTCCACAATACCAAAACCTACACAGTGCACTGGACATTCAGCTCCCTCGAAAACACTGTGAGCAGTTCAGGGGTGCTGACAGGAAGTGACATCACTACACTCCTGCTTCACTTCTCTAAGTTTGATTATAACTTTGTGCATGTCCTATGTTCATCTAGGAAAAATAAAATCAGAAGTGCCTGCAGGTGAGATTTTCTACTCAGGAAGTCAGGCATGTTCATTCATCCATCCATCCATCCATCCATCCATCCATTAGCTATTTCACTTATCCTTTGAGGGTCATTTAAAAATCATATTAAATTAAGTTTAAAACACGTATAAGTTTCATTTTGAAAATGCTAAATTACAACAGTGTCCTCCACAGCAGTGAGCAGACACAACTTGTGATGGACACACATAATGTAAAAACACACAGACAGTACAGACCTGAGAGGAATCCTCAACAGCCTTGTGAAGATTTCTTAACTTCAGGTGACATGCAGCCCTGTTTGAGTACAGAGCTGGGATCTTTCTGTTGAGCCTGATAGCCAGGTTGTAGGCGTTGACTGCACTCAGGTAGTCCGCAGTCGCAAAACATTTGCTGAAAGAGTCAGGTTAGTGACCTCATGGGTCAGAAAAAAATAAACACTGTTAAATAGATTTGAGACAAGACTTCACTTACTCTCCTTTGTCCTTTAACCAGTCAGGGTTCATGTTCTCCTCCGTCAGGTCCTTCAGCTCTTCAACATCTGGATTGACTGCACGTCTGGCTTCAGCTTGTTTGTGGAGCCACTGGTTGATTTAAACATATAAAGTGCAAACTTAGTGTGACCGCGCTCACAAAGCACATGATGTGTTTAAGCTGTAGATAAAACTTTGATACCAACAATGTTATTTTCATATTAAGGACATTTCTTCATTAGACCCATAAAAGAATCTCTGTGCACAGAGACCATTTTTATTTAGCTCAAATAAAAACAAAATCTGTGATCATCAGGCCTGATTTACTGATTGATTTTCACAGGGGACAGATTCTGCTTGAATCTGGCATGTGTTTTTCTGTATGCATTTGTTAAAGTTGAGTATTCCAGGGGTGACATACTTTAGAAATGAGTGTCTATATCACACAGGGCTCAAGTTGTTCTGAATGCAGCTTTAGTGGTGCACAGATATGATGGTGAATAAACCTAAATTACACACATTCATAATGTAATTCATATGGAAGTCTGTTTTCATTTGGAAAACAAAGTAATCATTCTCTGTGAAATGAATGAAATGATGCCATTAATGCCTCTATTTAGTCTCTTGCACAGCATCACTGAGCACATGTGGCTTTAAAGAGGTCATCAGAGATTCTGTAAATGACATTCAGTTATCAACAATCTGCATTAATAATGAACTATTATGTTTCAGTCCTTGTAATTCATGGAACTAAATTATATGTTTTTTTTCTGTTTTACTGCAACTGTTAAAAAAGTGCAAAAAATAACATAAACACAAATATCTTTAGTTAGGCCTTTAGTAGTCTCACAATCGGGCTGCACCGAATTCCACTCATTAGATAAGATTTTAGAGATTAAGATATAGATTTTTTGGCCTTGTTCAGTGCAGACATTTCATTTGTTTTAGTAGGAAAAGCACAGAAAAGTGTTACAAATGGTAACAATGCTAATAATAAAAATGTCTCTGCTCTATTCAAGTGTCCAAGTAAACCACGACAGTGTGACAGTGAGGCAGCACACACCTGAAACTGAAGCAGCTAAATGGAATCCAGCCACGTGCACTTTTCCCAGTGACACAACAAGATGTCTATTCTAAATTAACACTGGTGAACTTTTTGAAGATTGTATCACACTTGAGCTGAGGTTAGTATCAGTGGCAAAAATGTGTTTACACAACAGCATTACTTGTGTATTACTTGTGTCTTTCATCCTCTTGGGGTGACTCCCAGAGGGTGATGCTGATCTTTTTAGAGTCAACAGGGCGACTGTGAGTGAGACTGTGCTGCAGGTTTTGAGTACTTCCTTCTAAAGATTCCTCCTTCCACTTTTTGCTCACTGCTGTACAACAACAAGGGAAAAATCTGCAGGTGACAGAAAAAGAGACTGACGACTCACTTCTTCCTCCTCCTGCACTCTTGATTCCCTGAGGGCTGTTGGGAAAACCCGTGGGGTAAATGTAACTTGAATGTTTCCAGCAGGTCTCAGAGCTGGCAGGTCCGCCTGTTTTTTCTTGCACTTTGCTTCACTGCCTCTTCGATCTAAACACAGGAATATGTTCACTGACATACCATAACCAACAATGAGTAGAGAATAGGGCTGCACAATTAATCGAAATATTATTGGAATTGCAATATGGCCAAGTGCAGTATCCAATTCGCAGCAGCTGCAAAAAAATTGCAGGAGCTGTAATTGTTTTGATAAAGAAAAAATGTGTCATAACATTTTGTGAAGCCTACAAATCATATTCTCCAGACATCAGAGAACATGTTTGTTTGGTACAAGCCCCAATAAAAATCACATCATCGTCATTTCTAAAAATTATTACTCCAACTGAAATCGAGATTCATAGTGCAATCACAATAGAAGGAGCAAATTTGATCAGACAGGAAGTTACAAACCCAGTTTGACATTTCTTCCATCCGAGCATCTTTTTTCTTGCTTCTCTGTTATGGCTTTCAGGCTGTTTTGATTATCTCGCTGTGTGTGGAGTTTTACTTGTTCTTCTTCCTCTGCTTGTTGTTTCTGTCTCAGTTGCCATGCGTCCAGCTCTGCTGTGGTTTTCTCTCGCTCGGTGTCCCTCATTTTCTGGACACTCTCTCTTTCCTCCTTTTCAAGCTGAAATCAAGCAAAACATGCTTTATATAAATTCTTACACTTTGCAGAGCAGTTTACCTGCTGATGTGATGTATGAGTAGATTGTGGTCTCACAGGATTTTACCTTCATCATTGTCTCCAGTGCATATTTTTTCTCTGCGCGCTGTTTCTCTGCCTTGGATCTGGACTCTGAAGAAAGTTTTTCCTGGTATTTCAACAGAGCTCTTTCTCTGATCTCCTTCTTTTTTTCTTTGTCATCTAAAACACAGTGATTCATAAAGTTAGATTAATTGTATGTAAAGTTATATAATGTATATTTGAAAATTTGAGTAAAGTAGACATAAAAAAATTGTCTTAGAACCAGTCTTCCCTTCTGTGCTGAGAGTTGGGTGATTTCTGTTTGACAACTTTACAGCACGACATATGGGTGTCTTATCTATGGCTCGAGGGTCATGTGCAGCCTGAGATCTTCATCTGTGTAGCCTGTGAGTTACTTTAAAATTACAATTATATTTGGCCTGTTTACTGTTAAAATTTAGTTCTAGTTCCTATTATGAACAGTAGGTGTCACTACCACTCTAGATTGTTGTTTCTATACAAGGTTTTGCTTGTCTCAGATGTGTTAGTATAAAGAAAGTGAAAAGTCAGATACAATCAGAGAAGCCAATCTTCCACAGGAGATATTGTGTTAGAGGAATTTAAGGTGGGGTGAGACAGTGAGCAGTTGCCAATTAATTTAACAAGTTTTCTTAATCAGTATCATAAATGTTGTTTATGGTTCCTGGAATATCAGCTTCAGAGTTTGGTTATCTGGCCACAGATAATCGAACGGAGAAGTTTTCCTGTTAAATCAGCTCCTCTATCACTTCCGTCACTGTACTTTCTGTGGCAACGGCACATGTGCATTCAACACAGCCGCAGCCGCCCTCCCTGTCCTTACTGCAGCACATCTGCCCCTGTGTATACTTTGAAAACAATGGAGTAAACAGCAGCAACTGTAACTGAAAATGCACTGTGAAGCTGGCCTGAGGGGTGATGTGATGAGTACTGTGGTAAGAACTGTTCAATCTCATCCCATCAAGAGCGCTTAATCACCTGGAGTTTTGGGCGTTTTTTTTTTTTTGGAAACTGATGCACAGACTCCCTCTCAGATGTGTCTGAGATCTGAAATTGGCCATTTTTTGAAAGAAAAAGTAACAGCCTTGTTGAACTGAGCAACCTGCCATTTTAACCCTTCTTGTGTCCCTTCTGTTGAGTTGACCACACAGCAAACCTCAGGAGGTCTGACTGACTCATCTGCCACAGACCGGTAGCCCAGGATGCTCCTTGTGGCTCAGCAAGGTCATTAGATATCATTAGATCATTAGATATTAGATACAATTTCCTTCAGCTATGCGGCAGTAGGTTGCACCCCTGTAGTGGGTGGAGCGAAGTTAGGCTGTGAAACCCCTAGAGAGCTGGTACTCAATGGCTTAATGACCACTTAAACTCTTTCACCCAGTCAGTAGTTGCTAGTTGTACAGATTCAGACCCACATTTGACTACATCACATCCCTAACAGCCTTCCTTTCAGGGGGTTACCAAGAGTGATGCCCGTTAGGTGTAACACACAACATAGAAGTGGTACTTACCTGGATGCATGTGTGTTCAAATGGGAGATGAACTGGGCTGGTGCCTCATAGCGTGTGAATGCTGCCTCATGATTTTATGGTAAGTGCAAAGATCTGTCCCTGTTGCCAAGGCAGAGCAGCTAAACCAATAGCGAAGTCCATTAGAGGGCTGCACATGTACTCATAGAACCGGTGTTAAATACAGGTGACTACAGTTTCTCTATCATGTCTGATCATCATCATCACAGGGGAAAAGTGTTTTTTTTTAAGCTGACAGACAGAGTGAACTATGATATCATCGCTCCAGCTGGAAATTGGCGGAGCATCATGCTGCTGCCATTGCTCTGTTCTCTCTCTTTTTGGGTCTGTCCATGTTGACCTCATTTTGAATCAGGTCTGATTAGGGACCTAAGTTTATTATTGTTCAAGCAATTAGTCAATTTAATGGATTACGCAATCATCAATAAATGATCAATATAATAAATCATTTAAACCATTTATCGAGATATAATACCAGGCACTTGTCTTAGATTGCTGGTAAAAATGAACAAACAAATTGTGATGGGCCATTTTGACAATTTTCAGTTTATTCAGAAAACAAACAAGTTATTAATTATTTATAAATCATTCATAAGTCCTATACCATTAACCCTAAATTTGATCTTTGTAACACTCATGTATATGTATTTTATGTTTTTATATAAAAAAACCCATACTGGCCAGCATGGGTGGCACCAGAGCTGTGCTTACAGAGCTGAATGTTTTCTGTTCAGGTGTTTATCATGGGTTTAGCTTAGGACACATGCCACACAGGGCCAGATCATAGCTGCAGAGGAGCCAGTGTGTTTTCAACTGAATGATTGGAGCAAAGAGGAAGAAGACGAAAATTACATAAATAATGCTGCCTTGTCCACAGGTAAATATGATAATGGTCATCACTTACAAATCACTGAAGCATTGAAGTCACTACTGCCCCCCCCCCCCAGTTCTTAAACTACAAGTGCCACCTGATGACAGAGCACATCAGGTGATCCAATATGTTCAGTAGCAGCTGATAATAACTGTTCATTTATTAGTTCTTAAAATAAGTAGATTAAATATTTGTTGAAAATCTTGAAGAGCATTTTGATAGCCATAATTTCCCAGCCACTAATAATTACATAGATTTTTGTTGTTGAATTCATTCTTCCATAAGGTAAAACACCTTAAATCAATGAAGGGAAATACAATTTTGAGATTATGAGGGTAGGATAAAGTTCTCATACTTTTTTTCTATAATAGCAATACGATATACGATATGAAGTAATAATAAAGACATTACTACTACTACTAATAATGATTGGTTTTAATGTATTTATTCATATCATTGATATTGCACTATTTATTGATCAATGTGTGACCCCAGAGTCATTCAAAGATCAGAAAATCAGCTAGATGCCCTTACTTGTGGTTATCATCAGATTTTCCCATATTTTGTTGGTTCTCTTTGGCAAAGTGATGACAGCAACTCCATTTCCAACCTTTGCTGAACTTCTGTCCTCATCAACAGGTTTCAGCAGGAAGGCTTCAAACAGATACGGTGGGTAATGCACCTGTGCAGAAAAGAAAGGGGAGATCAGTTCAAAGGTACTGTATAGAGAATCTTACATTTAAATTTGACCTATGTCATTGTATTTACACTTTATATTGTACAGCGCTGTGAGTAGGTCAGTTGTAAGCATTGAATGTTATTGAAATGTAAAATTTTATGTGGTACAGCTAAACGAAGAGAACAGGATATATAACGTTAGCTTTATCTATTAAAAAGATGTTGTGTTGTGGGACACCAAGATCCAGTAAGAATGGACCACAGCGTGTTCTGTTGTTAGCTAACTTTACCTTGAGGTATTCGTCTGTAGATACAATGTCCACTTTCCCAACTTTCGCTCCTTTTAAAGGCACATGTATGTAAACCGTCGTGTCGGTCTGTGTCCATGAGTAGTCTGTCACTAACAAAGGCATTTTCGGCCCAGCTAAACTAGCTATCAGTAACAGCCTGTTGTTTGTAGTTCTGTCAGCAGATACTGTGGTTCACCTGCTCAAAAATATCGATGTATTTAGGTTAAAGAAAACAGACTGGCGAATAGTCATGAACGACAAATTGTGTTTTTCCTGCCGTGTGGCGTCCTGTTGCTATGGTGACTAGAGAGGCACCATGTTGCCTTCATGTTTGTCGGAAAGATATTACATGAGAGTCGTAACCAGCACAGGCACAATATAATATAGTAGAGATATACAGTTAACCTATATATGACACTAGGCAATCTCCGACTGTGGAGATAAGAGGAAGTTTAAGAGATAAGATTTCTCATCTTTGTCTCAGTTGTTGACTTAAAGTTGTAAATTTTCATGCAGCACATTTCAAAAGTACAAGTACATGGTGCTTCACTAGTGATACAGTGGATTGTTAAAGGGGTGCAAAGTCATAACTTAGAAAATTGTACTCATAACATATTATTTGCATATAAAGTATTTTAACGTTTTAGTGAAATTACATTAGACAATAGAAAATATTATCAAAAAGTACAGACCATATCACAAACGTGAAAATAAGTTCACCCCAGTAGCTTGCTCTGAATTTTGGTAAGCAGATCTGAAGAGTTCACAGTTTTAAATGTACTTAAACACATCATTACAGTCTGTCAGAAAAGTTTCCGTTTTCTGAAACTGGCTGCCATGGTTACAAACTGAGCTGGCTAGTGGCAGAGGCGACACAAGCGGTTGGTAAGGGCGCAGATTGTGCGGGTGAGAGCGAGAATATGCATAATGACATAATTGACATAATGGTAACATCATGGTTATCAACAAAAACGGCCTTTTAATCATAACAATAAAAAAAACTGTCAGTCACAAGTTGAACATGATGGAATAAATACTGCTGCTCCTCAGTGCACTTGTGTACCACACACACAGTACTTAAAGTTAGGGATGATCAGTACAGTTTAATCTGCAATTGTGCATCAATCAGCCCAATGCTAGATTGGATCAAGAGATTGAGTCAATCCTTCAGGTGTGCAAGGTGGAAACTAGGAGGAGGAAAACAAGGTCCAATACAAAGGTCGGTAGTCATATGTAAACACTAAAATGCCATTTTGTGTGTAGGCGTTTCATTTGTAGCTAGCTAAATAGCAATAAAGCTAATGCTAGATAATAATGGTATGATAGCTGCTGTACTGAGATATATTATACAGATTAAAGGATATGAATCTGAATGGCAAGACAACAGTATTGGAAAAACCCTTTACTCAAGTTATAATATCAACACATCAATATAAAAATACTCCATTACAGGTAAAAGTCCTGCATGAAAAATCCTACGTTTAAAAAGTAGCTACATAAGTTGTCAAGTTTTAGACTTTTTCTCTAATCTTGATTTTGAATGAAATATTGGATCATTAAGTGAAATGAAACCATGTGACCACACTAATCCTTAACCTTTCCTCTATATTGGCATTAAAACTATGGATCAAAGTTAATTTATTGACTTTGGAGAAAGAAAGACAAAACAATAACAACTCTTACTGGATTTTTCAGAAGAACTAAATCACACCATCTTTATCTCTATAACTCAATCCACTCATAAAGACCATGTGATACACTTTTCATTTATGCTTTTTTTACTAGCATTTTAATGAGCTTTATATCACATGGTCTTCCTCAGTGGAAGGAGATGCTCACTTGTCATGGAACAAATAAATAAACTCTAGCCATTGAGCAAGGGAAGCTCTAAAAATAGTAAGTAAATGGACCTTGAGTATGGAATAATGCCAGCCTTACCTTTTACAATTGACCACCTACACTGCATTTGAATGACATTTGTATTTCCAAACCTCAATGAACAATCAACTCTATCACCTTTCCTTTCACCTGACAATCAAAGTCGTGCTATATACTTTTATCAGAATATTACAGAGATAAACACAAGGCCAGAGATAGTATGACAAAAGCAAAGGTGATATTTTTTATAGACCTTCTGTTGTAAATACCTGTCTATTCTTGCTCGTTTACTGGATTCTATTATAAACTCCAACATAATATCAAAATTTCTTATCAATAACTTATAAAACTATTAAAACCCTCTGAAGTGTTGGACATTTTGTACTCACCATGCTTTTAATAATACAGGCTATCTCAAAGGAGAGTTTGAGTCATGTGAGATAAACCTTTAACAACTGCCCATATCTGTACCTGTGCATTCCTGGCTTTATAGCACATTTATCATTTCCACATCTCTCTCACAACTAAGGA
The DNA here is from genome assembly GCF_002260705.1 of Seriola dumerili. NCBI lineage: Eukaryota > Metazoa > Chordata > Actinopteri > Carangiformes > Carangidae > Seriola > Seriola dumerili. The sequence continues at coordinate 8,304,207 of NW_019174497.1, read as the reverse complement.
AATGTTGCACATAGTACATGTATTTTATTGTCACATAAGGCCTCAAAAGGACAGTGAACTGCAGCTGACCCCGGTGTGTTCCTCACTGTCACTACAGCAAAAGACATACAGTACATGTACATGTAAGCGCTGGGTTACTATGCTATCAATATAGGTAGACAATCTGTTATTCTGGTTTCACAAATGAGGTGTAACACAAAGTGGAATGGTAATAACATCAACAGGGAGTCATTGGGACTTTTTGGAAATACTGTTCAGTTTTTATGGTGTATAGCATGAATAATCTTTAAACTAATGTCATATTTTTGTCAGTGTAAGTTAGCAATAATACACAATAAGGTCTTTTGAGACAGAAAAATATGTATGAGGCTGTGGAAGAGTGGGTTTGAAGAAATTACACAATTTTATCATGGATTTGCCAGTTATTTTAAATGGTAAATGGACTGCACTTATATAGCATATTTTCTAGTTTTATTGACCAGTGAAAGCACTTTACACTATAAGTCACATTCAAACACTTTTGTACACACAAAATACTTTTACATACACTTTCACACACCATTGTTACATTGGGGGATATTTGGTGTTCAGTATCTTGCCCAAGGACACTGACATGTGGACTGGAGTAGCTGGGAATAGAACCACTGACCTTCTGAATAGTGGATGACCTATTCTACCTCTTTAGCCACAAGTAGTAGTGTATAAAAAAGTATAAGTTCCACAACAGCCTTGTTCAACACCACACTTTAACATTTAGCAATTTTAGTCTGCACCTATTCAAAGATGTGATAACTAATATTTTAGCCACTCAGAGGCATCAGAACAAGCTTAAAGCACAGCATTAACATATGACTTTACAAGGTTGATATGGCAAATGTGTTGGCCAACAGTTTCCTGTTTATAAATCCAGGAGACACAGAGCAACATTAGCAGTCTTTAATCCGAACTATCGTCTGCAGTTATTCTGAACTGGTTTGAACAACGTGAAAAGGAAATTGTGTGGGTCAGTATGTAGAAGAAAAAAAGACTGTGAGGAAAGTGATAAACTAACATTTAAAATGGTATAGTGTCTAATCTAGCTATTTTATATGAAAGTCAAAGAGTTTGAAATTGGATAACAGGCTGAGATCCAATCACCTTTTTCATCCACTGTATATATCTTACAAGGTGCTAATGCCAGCTGTTTCAATGTATAAAGAAAAGGCTGTCTTTAAGACATTTGTAAAATTATTCCACTTTCCAAGTGCAAAGACAGAGGGGTTGATTTAGATACAGAGAGCTTTGGTAACTGAAAGGGTTAAGAGCTGCAAATGGATTTCACCTGTGATACCTACTCTCCCCTCTAATGACTTTACAGCTGCGTGACTATAATGATGTTCATAAAGTGGTAGGATTATGGTAAACTGCCCCTCTGTTAAACTATAACTACAGAATGAAACATGATGTAAACCATTTGGAGATTACCAAGAATGATAGGAACACTATTATTATCATTTGCTTAGTCAGAAATATTGATGAATGAAATGCTGTTCTTTAACATTTTAACGTTCACTTAATACAGATTCATGAAGAAATATTGCTGAAGTAAAAATTGCGCAGTGGTAAAGTTTGCAAATACAGTTTTGAAATTCAAAGAAATCATCTGGCTTTTAACTTCTTTTTGGCCCAGATTCAACAGCCTTTTAATGTTTAATTATTACACAAATATGGGAATATGAGGATGTGAAGTATAGTTTACATTTTATGATTAAATTTACAAATAGTGTTTCAAAGGCAGATACTGAAATTTGTGAATAACCTCCTTAAATATGACAATTTTAAGCCAAGAGAAGTTAAAAAATACATGAATGAATAAAAGTTAGAATTCTAACTGTATTTCCATTTCATTTCAACAATATTGGAGTTCATAATCAAGAATTCAGAGACAGATTGATGGATTTTAATAATTATTTTCTTGCTAAACCAATGTAATATACAATGTATTTGCAATCTAGTCATAACATCAAAGTTACACAGCTTACACAGCTACACAGCTTAATTTTCCTTCAAAAACCTTTTATAATGCCCTTGCGACATGGTAAATCTACCTCAGCAGCATCATGATGTTCAACACATACTAGAACTAAATCAGCTGTAATCAAAACATTGTGCTAGAGAGTGACTATTTCCACTCTTGATGCTAAGCCAAGCTAACAGCTGCTGGCTCCAGCTACATATTTACCATACAAACATCAGGCTGGTATCTATCTTCTCATCTAACTCTTGGTGAGAGAATTAATAAATGTATTTCCCAAAATGTCAAAAGCGGTCATCCTTATGTTTGAAAAGCGCACATTTCAAATATCTCAGTGACAAAATGCAGAAAGTCACGTAGCTGATCTTCTTGAAAAACTAATAATTCTACCTCTGATAAACTTCTGAAAACCTTGGTTATCCTTGTTTACATTATGTCCTAGGCTTTTATTTTCAAAGCGTTAGAAGTACAGTTAAATCATAGTCAAAAGTCAGTGTGACTGAGCTGGTGTTGTTTTCACCAGGTTTACAATCTCACTGTTAATGTATCACCTGTAACAGTGAATGGGAGGGGAGATGCTACCTATGGCTGAATATAAAAGTCCACCCTCCACCCTTGCCCTGTCTTAGTGTGGGGTTTCAGTACAGGCAAACAACATGGGGAAAGGTTTCTTCATTAGTAAAAGTGTTGGGGTAGTGGGTATCATCTTGGGCGCAGGGGCCCTGGCGACTATCATAGCTCTCTCCGTTGTTTACTCACAGGAAAAAGCTAAAAATAATCAAGTTTCACCAACGGATGGAGGAACAACATCTAAACCCCCTGTTACAACTGCCCCATCCAACGAACCTTGGGACAAGTATCGACTACCCAAGACCCTGGTGCCGCACCACTATAATGTCACCCTGTGGCCACGACTCACCCCAGATCCAACTGGACTCTTCATCTTTACTGGTAAGGCTTCGGCAGCATTTCTTTGAGAGGAGAAGGGGTGGAGATAGAGACTGATACAAGGTTAATATGCTACAGCTTTAAGAATATAAAAAGAAAAGACATGAAGAAACGAAGAACAGCACAACATACAAGAATTCACATTAAGCTTGACAGTCCAATCTTGATCTTAGAAAGAAGAGTTGACAGAACGATCTCAACTCAAGGTCCTTACTCTCTTGTTCTTGAGCATTTCTGTACAACATTTTGTCATCATTTGAGCCTCAAGTTTTATTTTGGTCTACTTGCTGCAGTACCTCATCGATATACTTTGCATAGTATTGCTGTCCTGTGAAAAACGTATTTCCAAAACATCAAGTTGTCCTGAAATTAAGAAAAACACCCATGTTTTAAACTTTGTGAGATTGTGTTTTTCAGATAATGTTAAGGTTTTTAAATGGTTAATTTAACTTACAAAGTTTCTCAACCTATAAAGAAAACGCTTTTCACTGGAAAGGTAGCTTCTGATAGCTTCTGATTTGATACATAAAGTACTTTATATAGTCAATGTCAGTAGTTCCAGAGCAGGAGGTCACATGTTTTTACTGCACAAAATCCTTTTTACTGAATAATTTTACTTCGTCTGGACTTAAAGCTTTGTGAGTGGACATTGCTTTGGAACCACTCATCAAGGCAACTCATACATACAAAGACAGTCAGAAGTTTTAGCAAATGGGTTGGGTTTGGTAAAGCTGAGGTTTCTTACTACTGCTCATGAAAATTAAAATTATTTCATGCTGTTTCAGGGGATTCCACTGTGGAGTTTGAGGTTGCTGAGGACACTGATCTGATTCTTATCCACTCCAATAAGCTGAACCACACCACCCTTGAGAATGGCCACTTGGCGAAGCTCACCTCCATCAGTAGTCGAGCCGAAGCTATCTCGATCAAGTCTACCCGGCTGCAGACTACAACTCAGTACCTGGTCATACAGCTGGATGGTAAACTTAAAAGGGGCCAGAGGTACCACCTCTACACTAAGTTTACTGGAGAGCTGGCTGATGACCTGGGAGGCTTCTACAGAAGTGAATACATGGAGAATGGAGTGAAAAAGTATGTGCATTTAGTTTTATTTAATATTACTTGAAACATAACAAGAGCAAAAGTGAGTCCTGAAAGGTTTGAAACCCACAGTAGCAACAAGAACTGTTCCAAATCAGTTTTCACTGAAGGAACTTGCTTCCTATTTTAAGGAACTTATCTATCTAACCTGTCTTGATGCTAGCTTTAGTCTAGCTTAAAAAACAACCTCAACAACTCCAAAACTATCATAACCACCTTTTTGAGACACCACATGCAGACACTCTGTTAAATAGTGCCAGTGTGGAAGTGGCTTCAGTACCGAGCTTAAACTGGTATAAAAACTGCAGTTTTGTTTTAACATTTCTATTTCTAAATGTGTATCTTGAAGAACAAGACACACTTTCTAAGTATGACACTTTGTGAAAGGTGGATTTTGAACTAAAGCTAGGCTAGCAGGTCCTGATAGTTCCAATCTTTGTGCCAATCTTGGCTAAAGAAACACTGCGCCTATTTATTAACACACAGATCAGATTGATATGAATTTTTATCATCTTGGTCTTGGTAAAACCTCATGCAAGTGTTGATGCAAATGTTGAGTTGTTTCTTTATACACAATGTTTAATTTGTCTGTTTCCTGTCAGGGTTGTTGCTACGACTCAGATGCAGCCAACAGATGCCAGGAAGGCTTTCCCCTGCTTTGACGAGCCAGCTATGAAAGCTATTTTCCATATCACACTGCTCCACGACCATGGAACTGTAGCCCTGTCCAATAGCGAGGAAAAAGGTTTGTTGCATTTCAATGATAATTGGACAGGATTATTTTCACAGTTTCAGACACAATCAACTGAATACATGAGGAAGAAAATGCTGGACTTTTTTGATAGTAAAATTAGTCACCCTGGGCAGCGATGGAAATATTGAAAATCAAATCGAAAATAGAAAATTTTCATAAAAACCATTCTCTCCTACAGAATCAAGCAATGTCACCATGGGCGACCAGCATGTGTTGAAGACGGTTTTTAAGCCAACTGAAAAAATGTCCACCTACCTGCTCGCGTTCATCGTCAGTGACTTTGCCTACATCAACAACACCATTGATGGAGTTTTGGTAATTGACCCCCCTCACCCACTCATTCATGAATTCAGGTTGTACTTACAGATAACGTAGCGGTATGGTTTCTGAAAAGGCGTCCTTTTTGATTCTACCTACACATGATATAGACCTTTGTTCACCTTTGTTCCATTTGCTATCAAGAACTGACAGGCTATTCAATTAATTTTGAGCTTAGTATGGTATACACTACGAGTTAAATAGTGGAAGCTTTGTTAATAATGACATGTTCACATTAACATCAGCAGGTTTGATAAATGTACCTGTTTACAAGGTACATAACTGACCCCCAAAAGTCAACAACCTGTTCGTTTCGGTTGATGAGCCGACGCTTCTCAACCCACGACTGCTTTTTGAAACCACGGCTTAAAGACAAGACTGCTAAATGTGTCACAATGATATCTAAACACATTCAGCAGCCTGTATTGGTTCAGCCAATTTTTCTTCAACTTTTACTTAATGGATTGTGATTGAAATTCTTGTGAGCAGAAGAAAACAGGATGATCAGGAGTTCAGATGTCTCACGCAGAAGTATTTATTGAAAGCTGATATGCTGGGGAGAAAGTGATGAGCAGTACATTGACACCAAGTGAACCATAGTAGTGCTACACCAAGGTATCACATGGTTGTAACATTTTACCACACCTTACTCCATATCAGGTTAAACTTTCTCCTCAACATTAATGTATGAAGATGCTATTAAACACCAAAATCCGCACTGTCACATGTTCTTACCTACTTAATATTACATGTGTCCTGTTCGTTACTCTACTTATAGCTTATCCTCAATAACAACTACATTTGGGCAAGACCTTAGACCATGGTTACCCTAGCAACGGGGGGAGAGAAGTGCATCTGGCTGTTCACTACCAGTCATAAACATGTCCAAACAGTAACCCATGGTATAACACAGCAAAGCGCAGTACGGCCTGTGCTCTGGGAACGCAGGTGAGGTTTAGGAAAACGAGATGAGACCACTGGAGTGAGAAACTCTCCTTCACATGGATCATATTGTCATATTTTTACCCCTCGCCTGGTTCTCCGTTTAAATTATTTGTGCACAGACAATTTCCCAACAGACAAACGAGGTAGTTCCAGGTGTTGCTGTGATACATCTGGAAAATAGACTGTATTTGTTGGACCCCCATAGTTAGTCTCTCTTAATTTAGTAACTTTTATGAGCTGCCATAATTATTACACTCAACAAAGTCTAGAGTTGAGTGTTTACTCATCGGCCATTTTCCAATAGTTTTTTCACCCCTAATTCCTTAGGTATCCACATCCCTTGCAATCAGCAGAGTCATTCACCACTGAAGTAAAACAAAATTGTCATTCTTGTACTCATCCAGGTGAGTTCATTGTAATTAATGAGTATGGTTTGGTTGGTGGCACACATATGAACGATGTGATACAAGTGCAAGTTAAGGCCACAAGGTGAAGGATTTGAACGTTTTTATCTCTGCTGCCATTGAGTGGCAGCATCTAAAATTACATTGTAGCAGAAAACACTGTACAAATTTAATATCCAAGATAATTTGGCTGAAGCAATACATATACAGCTGCATGATGTCATTATTCTATTAATTTTAATGTGATCAGAATAATTTTAAAGATGCTTTAAATTTAATAAAAATAACCTACACATACTTACATACTTAATAGCATGCAGTTATAAAGAGGTGAAATTCATTTAAAACACACAGGCTGCATGGTTTCTGATCATGATATTCATGCTAAGAGAAATGTGCATAATTACTCTGTGTGATATTTTTTATTGTGTGTGTTGTGTGTGTTTAGATCCGTATCTTTGCCCGGAAACCTGCTATAGATGCAGGGCAGGGAGCGTATGCCCTCAACACAACCGGACCCATCCTCAAGTTCTTTGAGAATTATTACAATTCCAGCTACCCTCTGCCCAAGTCTGGTAAGTCTGCCACACGTGAAGATAGGGCTGTAGGGCCACAGAAGTCTCACTCTGCGGGGTTACTCTATAAGATTAGAAGCGTTTGAAATCGTGAATCCCTACAGCAGAGGTGGAGGGTGAAACATGTCCCATGGTCAGGATGGCCATAGTTAAGAATAAGAATAAGACACAAGCTGAAAAATGCCTAACCAGTCTAACACAATGGACTACAACACCATTACACACTTTCTGCACGTGTAAAAGAAGCCAGATTTTCATATCCCCCTTTTTTGAATGTGTCTTTGTAAATGTATGCTATCAAATTTGTTTGTTTTCTTCTCCATGTGTATTAAGAACGTGCAGTACATCTCCCTAATTATACATTAATATAACCTGTAACCCTGTTGCACTCCCCTCAGTGGTCTGTACTTATTGCAGTCATGTTTATTGCCATCATTGTGTTGACTTAGTCATTGTCAGCCACTTTAATGAAACAGCTGTGTCAGGCTTTTTGAAAACAAGACTTATCTTTCTGTTTTGAATTTTTACGACCGGCCTCTGGAACAGGATCTGAGAAGATCTCACACACACAGGGATAAAGCTCATAACTTGATTGTTTTAAAGCCTTTTATGATATTACAATCCATCTTCATTCAGTATTTGTTGGCCAGCTTGTTCAGTACACTCTCTGATTTTTCAAAATTATTTTACAGCTCCCTCCAATCCCCAAATCCTTTATTCTTGGCAATCTTCTCTCCGTATCATGTTGTAACACTTGTGCAGTTAGAACTTAGATTTTGTCAACTTGTAATGAACCACAAATGATCTCTTTCCCAACCCAGATCAGATCGCTCTGCCAGACTTTAACGCTGGAGCCATGGAGAACTGGGGTCTGATCACATACAGAGAGACAGCACTGCTCTATGATGAAGAGTTCTCCTCCAACTCCAACAAAGAGAGGATTGCTACCATCATCGCTCACGAGCTGGCTCATATGGTTAGGTTTGAACACTGCAAACTCTAACACTTCAGCATAGTGGTCGCTATTATCGCTGCGGCTGAATATTTTTTGTAAAAAGTATTTTTTATTGTGAAGTAGGATCTTGATCAGACATGGCATCTGGATTAACATGTGTCCTCTTTCTTTTAACGTACACAGACATAGTTAAAAAACAGATACGTATCACAGACTATATCCAACAAAAAAAAATAGTCTTCACAACCCCAAAGCACAGAATGAACAACAAAACAAGAACAGAGTAACCCATCGCCCTCCATGCAAGAAAAGCACCATTATGAACTGAAAGGAGGAAATTAAGGATTTGAGAATATGGGTAGTAAGAAGGACAATTACATACATATGGTGTTATAAATGATTGAGTTAGAAGCTTAGTAGTACAGGTGATAAAATGACTGCAGCGGCAGTGAAAGGTAAACAGTCCTCCCTCTCCATCTCCAACCCGTCAGGTAGCACTGTCATATCAGTGATTCACGCTTCATGAATCAGTGTGAAAAATCATTAAAAACAGAAGAATATAATTATCTTATCAAATCTGGAATAATTCTGTGTGACTTTAGAAGAGAAGTCAAGAAGTCAAAAAGCATTCAAGTCAAGTTCTGTGACATGAAATCTCAAATAAGTCAAGTCTCATGTGCCGTCAAGTCAAAGCCATGTCGCTTATGTCTTATTTTTATTTATTTATTTTGACCTTTTCTCTGTGCTGTCCTTTTAGTGGTTTGGTAATCTGGTGACCCTGAGGTGGTGGAATGACCTGTGGCTGAATGAAGGCTTTGCCTCTTATGTGGAGTACCTGGGAGCAGATCATGCTGAACCTGCCTGGAACTTGGTAAGGATTTCCCACAGTGATCAAAACAGTTTAATGCGGGACGATGGTGACAGCGGTCACAGGAGCTTTTAGCGTGCTGTCTATTTTGTCTCCTCACAGAAAGAGCTCATCGTGCTCAATGATGTCCACAGGGTGTTTGCTGTCGATGCCCTGGCCTCCTCCCACCCTCTGTCCTCTAAAGAAGAGGATATCCAGAGACCAGCACAGATCAGCGAGCTGTTTGATGCCATCTCATACAGCAAGGTAACCTCACTCTGTCTCTCTCACACACACACAGTCGTGTTTCATCACTTCAAAGGACATTACACTGACTTACATCGATGTCCTGCAGACTTGCTCTAACCCTAACCATAATGACTAGTTGCCCTAACCTTAAACCAAGTTTTCTCCCTAAGCTTTGATGATTTATATTATGGGGACTTGCTTTTTGTCCTCAGAAGGAAATCCAGTCTCCACAATGTGACTGTGTAAACACATTTAAGTTCCCACACACACAGACACACAGTCAGGCCTGAACAGCAGGAAAACACAACTCCCATCTCCCATCATAAAATCAATCAACCCAGGTTATGGTTTCAATTTCTGTCCCACAAAAATGTGTTTGCTTTCTCTTTCGTGTATTTAATTTATTTATTTCATAAGCACAGATCAACTCAGCTGATTTAGAAAAAACATTTAAAATGTGTATGTTCATCCACAGGGAGCATCTGTTCTGAGGATGTTGTCGGATTTCCTGACTGAAGAAGTCTTCACGATGGGACTCAGGGTAAGGACCTCACAATATTTACCTGAAGAAAGTCAGGGTGGAGCAGCGGGTTTTGAAATGCCGTATGAACAGTATAGGTTTCAGCTGAGCAGTGTGGCAGCGAAAGAGTGAGCAGAGCACTGACAGCTTAAGAACACACATCACTTACATACAGGATGCACTGTACTGTGAATTAGCCATGTCAGTGCGGGTTGGACTGTCTCAACTAGAGTGCAGACTTTGCTTCCTTTACTTCATTTACTTTTCAGAGTTTGTTTTTTTTTTTGACTAGGAGGAAAAGTATTTGACTCATGTCGTGGTTTAGCACAACCCTCTCTTATCTCTCTGTTTTCTCTGCCCTCCTGCAGACCTACCTGGATGAATTTAAGTTTGGGAACGCAGTCTACACAGACCTGTGGAAGCATCTGCAAATGGCACGTTCTCTTCTACAGATGCTTTACGTTCAAGCATACAGCTAATGTTTTACTCCATCCAGTACACCCCAACTACTGTCTGCAGTCACATAACTTTTTCTCTTCTTTATCTGCTTCCACAGGCTGTTGATGCCAGTGGCACTAATCTACCGACCAATGTCAATAACATCATGAACACCTGGGTGCTGCAGATGGGCTTTCCTGTGGTTACCATAGATACCACCACCGGGAACCTATCCCAGAAACACTTCCTCTTGGATCCAGACTCTGAAGTCACAGTTCCATCTCCCTACAAGTGCGTACACTGGCTTTCTTTCATTCTCCCTCCCACTAGACCAATGAAATCATTCATTTTGTCTTCTTATCTTCTGATGCTACTTCTGCTTATACTAATATTACCACTCCTTTTATAGTAATACTGGTATCTACATTATATATTTGAGTATTATCACTAAAATAATGCTGCTAAGACCTTGTTTTTCATTAATATACAATTAATTTTTCAATTTAAAGGTCCCATATTTGAAACGTTGATCCATATGAAGATATATTATGGTTTTAAGAACCAAAAACCATCTCAATGTAGTTTTACATCTCCTCTCTCAGGCTTCTCTCTGGAGCTCTAACAACAGGTCAGTGAGCCAATCAGAAGAGAGGAGGCTCTGAGCCTCTCTTCTGATTGGCTGACTGTTTTCTGAGTGATCTAAGAAAAATATAGCAGATTTCAGGTAAACACTCAGAGAAACCAAATCCTGCAAGGTTGGATGGTGGTTCCAGGGGCTTGGGGCATGGCTGGTGACTGCTTTGTTGTGACATCACAAAGTGCCAGAAGTCCTTACGGCTTGTTTTAAGGCTCAGTTTCTGAATACAGGCTGTGTGCAGGCAGCATTAACATCAAACCTAGACCTGCTTTATAATCAAACAATGCATGGACATTTACCTTTATACTATATGGGACCTTTAATGACATAATGATACAACTGATAAACCGTCTGTTTCTACATCATAAAGGGAAAAATAGATAAAGAACAAAAATCAAACAGTATTTAGATTTAATATTACCCTTGTTTATCCTACAGCTATGAATGGATTGTTCCAATCACGTGGTGGAAGACTGGAGTACCCCAAACACCACTATGGCTGGAGACTAAACATGGTATGATACACAGACACCATTAACAACATAGTGATTTTGTGCTGACTTCTGTTTCTGACAGTTTAGTGAGTGGAGCTGAAACATTTGGGCAACATAATTTATCTACATACTCTTTGATTGCAAGTGTCAAAAGGACTTTTCAGGATTTTCCTGATCATCAATCAATTACAAGTCAAAATAAAACAATACAGTAGGACAAATATGAAACTCATAAAACTAAGCAGCAGGCAGAGAACAGAGTGTTGAAGATACAACCTATATAACTACATAACATGATAGAAAAATACCTTTACAGACCCCCTGCAATGAAAATCAAGTGTTTACCCTTGAGGTGTTTTTTTATATAATACAAGACATATGATGATAATCATCAACACCATGACTGATCCGTCTGCTAGTCTCTGGTTCTGGCCTCAACAGACTCCTCATCTGAGTCTGAGTCTGGGTCTGACTGAGGCTCAAACATGTGGCTGAGTCTCTCTGATGTTTCCTCCTCTAACCATCTTGATACTCTCTGCTGTTTCACCTGTCCACCTGGAGCAAGCAGGTGGTGGGCGGGGCACAAGGCCTGACCTAGAATCTCTCAATGAGGAAGTAAATGTAGATTTGCTTCCAGCCCCAGTTTTCCAAATTTTTTTCACTTTTTATCTGTGAAAACTATGTTAAACAAAAATATTAATCATAGCAAAGGATTTTTACAGAGTTTAAAACATGTTTGGAGAAGAACTTTAAGGCTCAGAGAAAATGAGAAAAAGCACTTGGGAGTGGAACACTGATTATTAATGACACCTTTCCTGTTGGAACAAATATGTTTTTGTGGTGCAAATCCAGGAAATAAATGAGGTTCAGTAATATACTCTGAAGCTTTTAGTCTAAAAGTGTAGATAATAATATAACGAGAAGCTCACATCATTAAGCTCACTGTGTGTTTTATTAAGATGATAAATCAGCCTTAGCACAATTTTGGAAAGAGGTCTCTTTTTCTGTCATTGCCAAAAAAGACAAGCCAGATGAGTGTTTTCTGATCTGGAGAACAATGTGTTTTGTCAATGCCTTCAAAAAGCATATGAGAGTAAAAAACATGTCTCTTCTGAATGACTGTTTTCTGCCACCTAAGGTCATGCTTTAGTAGGAACAAGACCTCAGTTAAGCTTAGAGAAAGATCAAGGTTTTTGAAACCATCATTCACTGTTAGTTAAATGATAGGATAAGAATAGGTCTCCTGTTTCAAAGTCACATGCTTTGTACACCTAACCACCCACTTGGACCTCCTCCCTAAAAGTGCACACAAAATGAATGCAAAACAAATTCTCGCTGTGCTTCTTTTGTTTTGTAGAAAACCACCTCAAGAAGACAAATAATAAGCAAACACTGACAATGAGTCAGAGTAAAATTAATTCAGTATCTTAGATTGTCTTGGTCTTGTGCAAGACAACTAACTAATGACACCACATCTCTGTCTTCTGTAGACACAAAATCTACAATGAATGTATCAGGGGATGACTGGGTGCTGGCCAACATCAACGTTGTGGGTTACTACAGAGTCAACTATGACCAAGGCAACTGGGAAAAACTGCTGAAGGCTCTGAACACCAATGAGAGGGTAAGACACAGCTGTCTGATGCATGGTGATATTACCTACAACATAGAGTAATGCATGGCTTTTGCCTTCCTATGAGCATGTGTCTTGATCTGAGTTGTTTCAGTAGTAGTGACAGAGATATTGCTCTTGTTTTTCAAGCCTATTCCGATAATCAACAGAGCTCAGTTGGTGGATGATGCCTTCAACCTGGCCAGGTGAGTCCTGCTAATATGATATCATGTATAGATGATGGCATTAATGAAGAGAACAATCTGGATTACAGGGATGCAGAAAAAAGTGACTTGTAACTTGTTTGTTACCTTCAGTAAAGCTACAACACATTATCAAAGGCAGAAACGTCCTCTTTAGTAATGATAATAATATTGATATCAGTTAAGTATTACTATTAAACAGCACTGCTAGCATGACACAGATCATGTCAGGTGTTTGGACTCATTACTTTCGGTAAATCCACAAAGGTACACAACTATTTTGGTGGTGTGTTACGGGGTAAAACTAAATTATCATTAAATTATCATTAAATGATTGATCAAGGAGTTGAAGAACCCATTCAGATATCCCATTCATTTTCCCAATCTTGTAACCCCACAGAGCGAAGATCATCCCAACAGTGCTGGCCCTCAACACAACCTTGTATCTGAACAAAGAGACAGCGTATTTGCCCTGGGAGTCAGCCCTGAACAACCTGGACTTCTTCTACCTCATGTTCGACCGCACCGAGGTTTACGGTCCCATGCAGGTACGTTTCCCTTCAGCCAAACATAACAGCATAAAAATCTAAAGAGCCAAAACACTAATGAGTTACTTTAATTACCCTAATCTTTAGGAAAATGTCCTATTTCCTTAACTCTGTCCTCCTTGTTTTTAGGATTATCTGAGGAAACAGGTCACCCCTCTGTTTAACTACTACAAGAGACTGACTGCCGACTGGAGCAGAGTACCTCATGGACACATGGACCAGTGAGTAAAGAGAATTACATGGGAATCTACTGCTCTGAAGCTCATACTTTTTAAGCAATGACAAAATAAGAAAGTTAAACAATGAAAAACAGTGTTACATTTTATATACAGTTCAACTGTTTTAACAATTTGTTCAAACACAAAGTCCAACAGCAGTATGGGTAAATTTTTGTTTCAAAGAAATCTGAGCATAGCATTAATCACTTAAGTAAAACCTGATTAAAACCATGACTACATGATTAATAGAACTTGGTCCCATATACTCAGTGCATCTTCAGATTAAGATAATCTCTGACCCACTATAAATCTGCTAAGGCTATGTCCACACTACTATGTCTTAATTTTAATTAAAACGCATCCTTTTTGTTACGTTTACACCTGGTGTCCACACCACTCTGGCATTTTCAAGCACCTACAATTGAGACTTTTGGAAACACTACTGGCCCCGCTTCAGTTAGAAAACTCCATGGTTGTGTTGTCGTCTGGACAGATTAAAACTGAGACCTTTGGAAATGATGATGCTGTCAACCACAGTCGCTCCCTGATTGGGTCTGATCAGCCTCGACTATCAGCAGTGAAAGCAACATGCGATTTATAAGCGTTACTGACCTTGTTTTCTTTGCTAGCAGCTGTGAATATAAATTCTGCATTTTGATTCCACAGTTGTCTTTGCTGTTCATTGTATTTTCTGCAACTGATCAAATGCGGAGTAGAGATTCTTCCTGTTTACTCGTGCCCAGTGTGCGTGAATGGTCATGTATGTATGTGTTTTCAGGTGTGTTTGTATGGACAGACACAGTTTCGTTCTAAAACTCTGTTTTAAAATGAATACGTATTAGAGTGGACATAGCCTAACAGCCCACCCTTCAGGAACCCGCCTAACCCTTCCATTGTGTAAGGAAATGTACACAGTGTTGCTAATTACCTGAAAGAGGTACAATGCTTAACTTTGAAAGCACTTTGCCAGTTATTTCTCCTTTCAAAGATTATATTAAAGGAGCTATTTGTAAATTTCGCTATTGCTACGTAGCTAATGTTAGCATTAACAGCTGTTTAATTACCAGTCTAGAAGAAATGTTGTGAGTTCAGCATCAAACTTCATTCCTTTACTTGCCAAGAGCTGTCTCTAGAGGTGGAAAGCAACCCTCTTGTTTTGCTTATATTTCTATCATGTCTTTTCTTCTGCTGAAGTTAGCATGCTAACAAGCTAGCCCCTGTCCATCTTGTCATTTTCCGATAGCGAGTCACTGTAGCCTCCTATCTGTCCTGAAGACGTAGCTGCTCAGGACATATCATAACCTCTTGTCTTGTGAACGCAACCAGGGGGCCAGAGCTCTTGTCAAGTGACAATCAGCACCACCCACTCCCGACAAGAAACCATGTTTGGCTGCAGAGAAAAGTTACAAATCTTTAAATGTTTCATCAGAATGTCTGAAATTTCAGTTCTCCCTGCTACATTAAATCAAATTTATTTCCAATCTTGTTAGCATTACTTGTAAGAGCTCTGGTTTGACCAACAACCACATTATAGCTGTAGATATATTTTATGCACTTGCTAGCTAGCTGAGGCTGGCATTACCACTGCTTTAAGTGCTCAATTATCTAGAAAAGCCATAACTAGCCTCATTGAGGTGACCACATTTTACAGCCTAATTTTCACTATCGCTGTCAAGCACACAATCCAGTCCATTATTGTTATGTATGGTGCCTTTTACCAGCCCAGCATACAAAAAATGTTGAGCATTGTTGCTGGGAAACGTGAACCTAACTGTGCAGAGGCCGAATCAAACATCTGCTGTACAGATTATAAAACCATATTTAAGAACAAGCCTCTTATAATAAAGACCAGCCAACTGTTGCTCCTTATAGAGCGCTGCACAATCACCCAGTTTGACTTACTCCTCCTTCCTTTGTTCCCACCCACATTCTCTTCTCTCCACAATTCAAGTTTTCTTCCTAAGCTGTTAATACCCCCCATCCCATGTCTCCTTCTTTCAGGTATAATGAGGTGAATGCCATTAGCCTGGCTTGCAGGACAGGCCTTGAGGAATGCCAAAATCTGACCAAGACATGGTTCAAGCACTGGATGGACACAAACATTAACCTGTGAGTGTACACATCATCCCAATATGGAATTTAATTCCTATCCTCTATTTGATTTACTCTCTTCTGTAACCATCTGGATTATGTATGGCGTACTGAACTTTAAAGCTGTCGTCTTTCTTCAGGATCCACCCCAACCTTCGTTCGACTGTGTACTGTAGTGCCATTGCAGCAGGCGGCGCTCCAGAGTGGGAGTTTGCCTGGTCACACTTTAAGAATGCAACCATTGCAAGTGAAGCTGACAAACTCCGCTATGCCCTGTCCTGCACGAAGCAACCCTGGCTGCTCAACAGGTCTGCTCACAGACAGCCTTGTAAATGCAGTCGTACAGTATACTACAGTGTATAACTGCTCATATGTATACTCTACCTGCTGCTCTGCGTTTACCCTCTCAGGTACCTGGAGTACACTCTGGATCCAAACGAGGTCCGAAAGCAGGATGCCACTTCCACCATTGTCTACATTGCTAACAATGTGATTGGTCAGTCTCTGGCGTGGGATTTTGTCAGAGCTCGATGGTCGTACATTTTCACTCAGTGAGTACAACACAATACTTTTGAACGTCACTGCATCATTGAAACATGAGAGAAGTCGCCAAATGTGTTGTCTATAACTATAAAGTTTTTCAAAATGAACCAAGTCTGCTCAGCATTATAATTTGTCCTCAGCATGACCATTTAAAAGCTGCTGAAATTAGCTTCAAAGTTCTGAGTAAAAGGTTGTTATGGATGCAGATATATGGTGTGTTAGGTAAAAAAACTCTGAGCTGAAGCGGGGTTACATATTAAAAGATCCATTGTTACATAACCATATGATAGAAGATTTTTACAGTTTTACAGTCAGGTTTATAATCAGTGACAGCTTCATTTGACCCAGCATGCCAAGTGTAATTCAGACTGTGTCAGATAACCTTTGGTCTTGACTCCTCATAAACTGACGCATAAACATAAGCTATTCCTTTATTTTTTTTTAATCTCCGACAGAATATAGATATATTTGTTTTATTCATGTTCCTTAATCTAAATGTAATACCTAATCCTAGCAACAAAAAAAAATGCTGTACACGTGTATAAAAAAAGTGTCTATTTTTTCCACATTTTATACTTTTTTTCTTTTAGAGTCTGCTTCTTTTAGAAGTTAGACCTTCAAGTTAACACATGACAATGTCAAGAGGAAAACCAGTTTCAAGCCAGAGCTGTTGGTTAATTCATTTTTCATTTGGTCCTTAATGAAGCTCTGAAGGCAAAATCTCATAAAAGTTGTCTTTACCTGCAGGTGATGTCCTGTGTTTATTGTCTTTATAATTTTTTTCCCACCTCAACCTCAACTGGTTCCCAGACATACCCTTAATGATGTAGACAGATGCAGTAAACAGCATTTCCTCTTATTCTATATGTAACCCACTGCTCTCCTCTCGAGGCTTGTTAGAATGATAGGAATCAGAAAGAACTGAATTACTGTAGGAGTGCTTAATGTGTCTCACACAGAAAAGAAATAGTGAAAGGATCTATAACATTCAGAAAACCCATGTAATTAATGACACCGGTGGCCATTAAGTGAACTGTAGTCAGCATCCTGTTGCTAAGCACGAGCTCGCACTCTGTTGGTAGGCTGTTGGTGGTCCTTTACATAGAAATCAGTCCACAGTTATTTTCTGTTAAATTTACATGTATGCCATTTACACATTGGCATACATGTATACTCCAGTCAATCTTGAAATATGATAAGGCAAAAGATGTATATATTGCATTTACAGTAAATGGTAAACATAAATATAAGCCTTTATTGGAATTGCTATCTCCTTGATTTACTGTTTCTTATAGATATGTAGTGCATTTAACATCTGACAATCTAAATCTCATTTAACAGAAGGTAATTTCTTAAGTAATTAAACAGTTTGCATAGAAAAGGCCCTGATTATTTATTATGTCTTGGTTGTGTTTTCACTCACAGGTATGGTGGTGGATCGTTCTCCTTCTCCAACCTTGTCAATGGAGTCACCGAGCGCTTCTCCACTGAATTTGAGCTTCAGCAGGTTAGATATTCCACATGTTTGTCCACAGTGAGAATTTTATATTATATGACGTATCCCTAGTTTTTATTAAACAACACAAATTTGTTTCTACCTTTAGGAATTCTCATGTTTTAAGAGCGAGTCCTAAGTTGTTAGAAG
>NW_019174497.1:8257285-8282884 GCF_002260705.1 Seriola dumerili | reverse complement strand
ATTATCACATATATATATATATATATATATATATATATATATATATATATATATATATGTATATGTATATGTATATGTATATGTATATATGAAATAGCCATAGTATCATTTATACATGCACATATTAAAAATATGTATATGATAAATTTTCATATGGTATAACCTGTTGAGACCATATATGGTAATGAATTATAATTGATTTATATACACNTATATATATATATATATATGTATATGTATATGTATATGTATATGTATATATGAAATAGCCATAGTATCATTTATACATGCACATATTAAAAATATGTATATGATAAATTTTCATATGGTATAACCTGTTGAGACCATATATGGTAATGAATTATAATTGATTTATATACACAAGTTTATTAAAACAATGTAGGTATAAAGTGTATATGTGCTTATATATGTTTTTATTATTAATTTGTCAATAATGTTCCACACCCTACTACATGCTCCAATGACTCGTTTCGCCCACCTGTTTAAAATAAACACTCTTAAAATTCTCTGACGTACAGGACTGTGGTGTGCAATGTGTGTACACGTTTCTCCCACCAGCATTCTGTTACTCTGACAAAGCCTGGCAGAACCCAAACACATTTTGTTAAAGCAAACTTTAGCACCCTGTTGTGGCTTCCCAGCCTTTCTGCGTATGTTGGTTTCCTATTGTCCAGTCATTATTCTGTTACCAGCTGACTTACCCCCCCCCCCCATGTTCGACAGTCAGTTGAAAAGCACTAAAAGCGTTGACCCCTGTGAACCACTGTGGACCGAGAACCAATAAAAAGTACGTTTACGATCACATCCATGCTGATAGTTCCAAGGCGCTAGTCTATCATCAACCAAGTATGTTAAACAATCCACCGCTAAAAATATTATGTGTAGATAACTCAATTCACAAAATCCAATCCGTTTGGACCACGTGATGGCTGTCCTTAGTCGTGGTGTGTTCGTGTGTGTGCTGCTGTGTGTGTGTGTGTGTGGCTGTGCCCGACCTCTCCACTCACCCTCTCCGCCATGCCCCGCTGGGTGCGCTGGGTGTATGGTGGCTGTGACAAAGAGAAGAAGTAGGACGGGTGGGGGGGGTGGGGTGACACAGCATTAAAACCGGTGCACACAGTCCACTTGCTGTTTATCATGGATCAGAGATAGGCTGTTATTTAGTGAACACGTCGGTGACTCCTCTCTGGTGATTCCACTGGGCTGATCTAACTGAGGAATCAGTTTGAGCCCGCGTGCTGTTTGTAAGCAACATGGGAAAAGCTGCCGCAGCCAGCAGGTTTTTTATTTGACCATCGTGCTTGGCCCTGACTCCGGTTCTGCGTAACCATTTGTCACGTTGTGCGGACTATTGCTCCCTAACTAGAAGACCAAACCATGTTACCCGGTGACACGGTCACAAACTCCTATGGACAGTCTTGGACATTGAAGCCTCTGACGCTTCTGTGTCCTTGAAGGACCAATAACACATAATATAAAACGTAGGAGGGGAACTGAATGGTGCAATACAATGAATGAGGAATACATTTGGTACAATACATCTTGGCCTATCCCTTTATTTCAATCCCTTAACCAATACAGTGTGATCAAATGTGAAGCTTGAGCTGAAATGTTCAGAGAGGCTAAATCATGTGTGTCTATTGAGAATAGAAACCCTGACTGAAATATACAGAGCTGGTTTATGTTGTTCATCTATTGATGGATTAATAATAATAATAATAACAATAATCCTAATAACTAGAAAATTCCAGGGAAAATTTGAGTGCCACGGGGGGCTACTGCCCGGTATGAGTTACATGATTTATTTCCAGTGTGTTCAAAAGTCACCCTGATCATATTCTGGTTTTGAGAAATGTCGTTGATATAAAAGACTCTGATATATAAACACAATGTCACATCCCTCCATCATGTATTATGTGGGAAACTATTTCTCATATTCTGTGTTGTTTTTTTAATAAAACAAGAGGCCAACATGTCTTCAAACTTGCATTTAAAGGGTTAAAATCCTTGAAAAAACTAATAAACATTTGCTTTAGGTTTGAGCATCAACTGGAAGTGGTTTAAGAGATGTATGCAAAAAAAAGCAGAAAAAAATATTGATATATGATTGAGTTTACATGTTATGTAAAAAACAGTTGCTGTGTTTTTGACGAGAGCAGAAGTTTTCCTCCGTTTTTGTATCACACGTTTTGAATCACATCCCTTTCCTACGGTCTATGTATGAGAGAGCTGCGGTTGACTCCAGACCTAAAAAAGGGGTGAAATTTTGTAGAAAAAAGTGTGCTGACAACCCATTTTTTCTGTAGAAAAAAGGTGAAATTTTGTGGGTTTCATAAACGAAAATTCCAATGCCAATTCCTGTAATGCATTATTTATTTCCCAGTATTTGGAATTAACTTTTGGTGAAAAGTTGGGAATTTTATACACCAGATAAAGTCATTAGCACCTCTTTTCGGGATTCAGACGGCCACGTTTTGACTGGTATATGATATTACGTCCCCGGGTGTTTCTCCAAAGCTGCGTGGCACGAGTTACGGCGCCAAAATACATCCAAGCCGGCCCCCCGAGGCAACTCCTCTCAGTCTTATTGCCTTAGCTGTTACGCAGGAGTGGCCTCGGAGCTGAGCACCCCGTGCACTATAAACAAAGTTGATAATAAATTAAACCAGACCGAATGAATAGATTGGGTCCCACTTCCTCTTGGGCGTTGGAGCGGTGTTGTACTAGGCCTGATCGGCAGTGGCGAACAAGGATCTCGCTCAACAGCCTCTCTGCCCTTCTGCAGTCCGCCCCGACAGCTTGAGATTGCAGACTTGTTTGCTGTCTGCCCAGGCCACATCGCCTGTGCTACGAGGCCCCGATGCGTTCCGGCTCCATTGTCCAAGCATGGCTCCTAACATCTTCACATTGCATGCGTCTTCTGCCACCACACTATCTGAGTGCGGCAGTCCCAGACTACCTGCAAGCCATCCAGGCACCCCAGGCCCTTTTGCACCGCCCCATTAGGACAATGTAACTAGTAGTCAACACCCATGACTATTAGCTTATCATCTGTATCTATCACCTGTACCCTCTGTCCCTACCTATCCAAAAGTGATGTTCACCTTGCCATATATGGTCAATCTATCTAGGGCACCTACTCAATTTCCATTTATCACACTATTCATGCCTTATTATACCTATCTATCATACTATTCAAAAAAAAATGCTGTACACGTGTACTAAAAGTATGTCTATTTTATCCATTTTATACTATTTTTTTCTTTTTTAGAGTCTGCTTCTTTTAGAAGTTAGACCTTCAAGTTAACACATGACAAAGTCAAGAGGAAAACCAGTTTCAAGCCAGAGCTGTTGGTTAATTCATTTTTCATTTGGTCCTTAATGAAGCTCTGAAGGCAAAATCTCATAAAAGTTGTCTTTACCTGCAGGTGATGTCCTGTGTTTATTGTCTTTATAATTTTTTTCCCACCTCAACCTCAACTGGTTCCCAGACATACCCTTAATGATGTAGACAGATGCAGTAAACAGCATTTCCTCTTATTCTATATGTAACCCACTGCTCTCCTCTCGAGGCTTGTTAGAATGATAGGAATCAGAAAGAACTGAATTACTGTAGGAGTGCTTAATGTGTCTCACACAGAAAAGAAATAGTGAAAGGATCTATAACATTCAGAAAACCCATGTAATTAATGACACCGGTGGCCATTAAGTGAACTGTAGTCAGCATCCTGTTGCTAAGCACGAGCTCGCACTCTGTTGGTAGGCTGTTGGTGGTCCTTTACATAGAAATCAGTCCACAGTTATTTTCTGTTAAATTTACATGTATGCCATTTACACATTGGCATACATGTATACTCCAGTCAATCTTGAAATATGATAAGGCAAAAGATGTATATATTGCATTTACAGTAAATGGTAAACATAAATATAAGCCTTTATTGGAATTGCTATCTCCTTGATTTACTGTTTCTTATAGATATGTAGTGCATTTAACATCTGACAATCTAAATCTCATTTAACAGAAGGTAATTTCTTAAGTAATTAAACAGTTTGCATAGAAAAGGCCCTGATTATTTATTATGTCTTGGTTGTGTTTTCACTCACAGGTATGGTGGTGGATCGTTCTCCTTCTCCAACCTTGTCAATGGAGTCACCGAGCGCTTCTCCACTGAATTTGAGCTTCAGCAGGTTAGATATTCCACATGTTTGTCCACAGTGAGAATTTTATATTATATGACGTATCCCTAGTTTTTATTAAACAACACAAATTTGTTTCTACCTTTAGGAATTCTCATGTTTTAAGAGCGAGTCCTAAGTTGTTAGAAGTTCAAGACATTAGAACCCAATTGCATGTGTGAAATGAAGCTGACTTTAGTGCATGTTTTCTTTAATGGGGCAGTCAATTAATGCAGTCAGTTTTAAGCCAATGAAAGCCAAGTTCCTGACCATTTTCTTAACCCTCCCCCTCAAACAGTGACTCATGTTATGTTTTGTTTGTTGTGACAGCTGAAGCAGTTCAAAGCAGATAACGCTGAGGTGGGTTTCGGCTCCGGCACCCTGGCGGTGGATCAGTCCATTGAGAGAACCATCGCCAACATTAAATGGATTGCAGAAAACAAGAAGAACGTTCTGGACTGGTTCCAGGCTGCAGCAAAGCCTAATTCGTACTAGTCCTTTATTTCACATTGTTGTTTTTTCATCAAAATAAATCTTGCTTGGAGGAAGAGGAGATTTCACACAGCTTTGTTTGCTGTGCCTGTGTTGTACCTGTGTGTGGTTGTTTAGTTAAGCTGGTCAGAAAAGAGAATTAGGGGTATTTCATATCCTTAAAGTAGAAATATAATTACAGTAGATTAAGTTTTGATACTTATAGTTGGATTGTTGTTGTTTGTTTTATACTCTTTTTAAATCACAGTTCTAAATATAATCTTCTTGTATCCCTGTAGAATTACAAGTTGAAGAAAAAAAGTTGGATTATTTTGTTGTAATATTTCCAAACCTGTTCTCACAGTTGGGGATTTTTTTGTAACATGTCACAACACTGAGTGTTTCCTTTTAATGTTGGGATAATTGTCATGTCATCTTGTAACCACGAAACAATAATTTTGTACATCGATATCAGAACATAAGCAAGTATCTTCTGTCAGCTGACACACCAAGAAACCACCAAAAGTAACAGCGTTTTATACCTTATTTTTCTCTGTATTTAATATTGACCCCTTAAAGTGGCAAAACTGTGTTTTAGCACTCTCATCAAGGGCTCTATAATTATCATCAGAGAATGTTTAAGATAAGTTATGATAAAATTGGATGATTATTGAACACATACTTTTATTTATTGTTCAAAATGTTCTGATTATGACAGCTGGCTGCTATAAACATCTACCTTTGGATAGGGAAAAGAAAGGAAGAATCCTTGTCAAGGTGTTCGTCTGTCTGTTCAGGTCCATCCGGCCAGCAGAGCTGTGACATTACAAAATGTGCTTGTTGGAAGGGGCTGACTGCAGCTTTCTTGGGAGTGTCATGCAAAGAACTTCACAGTCGACACTTTCTTGGTTCCACGGCAAAACACCTGCTTTACCAATTAAAGTTGATCGTACGAGTCAGACGGACGGACGGACAGACGGACAGAAGGAGTTAGATGAACATGAAAAGTGAATGTCCGGTTTTGTAAACTGGATATAATGTCAATATTTGCACCTTTAAAAATAAAACTCTTAAATTCTCTGACTACAGGATGTTGTTGTGAATGTGTAAGTTTCCAGATTGTATTGAAATGAGAACAAACACATTTGTTAAAGAACTTTAACTGTTGTGCTCCAGCCTTTCTGGTATGTTGGTTCCTATTTCCAGTCATTATTCTGTACAGCTAGACTACCCCCCCCCCCTCCCCCCCATGGTCTGACAGTCAGTTGAAAAGCACTAAAAGGTTGACCTGTGAACACTGTGAGACGAAGACAATAAAACGTTTACATCACATCCATGTGAATTCTCAGCAGCTAGGTTTTATAACCAATATGTAAACATCCACTAAAATATTATTGTAGATAACTCATCACAAATCAATCCGTTTGTGTGTGTGTGTGTGTGTGTGTGTGTGTGTGTGTGTGTGTGTGTGTGCGTGTGTGTGTATGTGGAAAAGAGGAAGAGGTGGGGGGGGGTGACACAGCATTAAAAGGTGACAATCACTTGTGTTTATCATGGGATCAGAGATAGCTGTTATTTAGTGAACAGGTGGTGACTCCTCTCGGTGATTCACTGTGGATCTAACTGAGGGAATCAGTGAGCCGCGTGCTGTTTGTTAAGACATGGGGAAAAGCTGCCGAGCCAGCAGGTTTTTTATTGTGACCATCGTCTTGGCCCTGATCTCCGTGGTAACCATTGTCACGTTGTGGACTATTGCCCTAACAGAAGAAAACCATGGTGGTGACGTCACAACTCCTTGGGACAGGTAGGACATTGAAGTCTGACGCTTCTGTGTCCTTGAAGGACAATAACACATAATATAAAACGTAGGAGGGGGAACGGAATGGTGCAATACAATGAATGAGGAATACATTTGGTACAATACATCTTGGCCTATCCCTTTATTTCAATCCCTTAACCAAATACAGTGTGATCAAATGTGAAGCTTGAGCTGAAATGTTCAGAGAGGTAAATCATGTTTGTCTATTGATGAATAGAAACCCTGACTGAAATATACAGAGCTGGTTTATCTTGTTCATCTATTGATGGATAATATAATAATAATAACAATAATAATAACTAGAAAATTCCAGGGAAATTTTGAGTGCCACGGGGGCTACTGCCGGGATGAGTACATGATTTATTTCCAGTGTTCAAAAGTCACCCTGATCATATTCTGGTTTTGAGAAATGTCTTGATATAAAAGACTCTGATATAAAACAATGTCACATCCCTCCATCATGTATTATGTGGGAAATATCTCATATTCTGTGTTGTTTTTTTTAATAAAACAAGAGGCAACATGTCTTCAAACTGGCATTTAAAGGGTTAAAATCCTGAAAACTAATAAACATTTGGTAGGTTTGAGCAGAACTGAAGTGGTTTAAGAGATGTATGCAAAAAAAAGCAGAAAAAAATATTGATATATGATTGAGTTTACATGTTATGTAAAAACAGTTGCTGTGTTTTTGAGAGAGCAGAAGTTTTCCTCCGTTTTATAGTTTGAATCACATTTCTACGTGCATGTATGAGAGAGCTGGGTGACTCAGAAAAAAGGTGAAATTTTGTAGAAAAAAGGTGAAATTTTGTAGAAAAAAGGTGAAATTTTGTGGGTTTCTAAAGAAAATTCCAATGCATTCCTAATGCATTATTTATTCCCAGTATTTTGGGAATAACTTTGTGAAAAGTTGGAATTTTAACACCAAAAGTCATAGCACCTCTTTCGGGATCAAGACGCACGTTTTGATGTATATATTACCGGGGTTTTCTCAAAGCTGCGGGACGAGTTACGCGCCAAAATAATAAGCCCGCCCCGAGGCACTCCTCTCAGCTATTCTAGCTGTAGAGGAGTGCCTCGGAGCTGAGCACCCGTGGCACTAATAACAACAGTTGATAATAAATAAACAACAATAATTAGATTGGTCCACTTCCTTTGGCTGAGGTGTTGTATAGCCTGATGGCAGTGGGAACAAAGGATCTCCTGAACCTCTCTGTTCTGCAGCGCAGTGAGATGAGACGTTTGCTGTCCTGCCAGAATGTTGTGGAGAGGATGGTTGGTATTGTCCAAGATGGCCTACATCTTACATTGCATGCGTCTCTCCACAACAGTCCTGAGTGAGTCCAGACTCCTGCCAAGCACAGACCCAGCCTTTTTGACCCATTAGGAAATGTAATATATAACATACATTATATATCTGTATTATACTGTATGTCCCTATATCAAAAGTGATGTTGCCATATAAATGTAAAATCCTATAGGCATATAATAATTATCACATATATATAATATATATATATATATATAATATATATATATATATATATATATGTATAATGTATAGTGTATATGTATATGTATATATGAAAATAGCCATAGTATCATTTATACATGCACATATTAAAAAATAGTATATGATAAATTTTCATATGGTATAACCTGTTGAGACCATATAATGGTAATGAATTATAATTGATTTATATTTACAACAAGTTTATTAAAACAATATAGGTATAAAGTGTATATGTGCTTATATATGTTTTTATTATTAATTTGTCAATAATGTTCAACATGTCTATCTTCCCATTCTGGGAAAGTGGTCTCAGACTTTTGGACGCTTCAGTTTATAATATCAATATACACTGACAGGCTTTGCATAACATATTTGGTCTTATAGTGAATTGTGTGTGTCAGTAGCAAAGGTAGACAATCCAGGACACTGTTAACCTGAACCATGACCACAATCTAACATACATCTGGGCTGTTTTGGAAGACAACAACAAATGACCTATGTTGTTATTCAGGTCAGAGGATTTATTGGAGATGGAATTAGAGGTGGGCGATAATGACAATTTAATGTGAATCATAATATGTGATGAAGATCTTTCATGGATTGGTTTCTGAAATGCTTTGGTTGCAATCCTGTGTAATGTACAAGGCAATTAGAGTCTCCAGATGTGTCAGAATGAAGGTGGATTACATTACAATGTGATCTGCTTCTCATCTGCACCAATCAGCGCTGCTTTAAGGGACAGGATAATAAACCTGAACTGAACAAAGTAAACACATTATTTCATGTAGGTCAGTGGTGTTTGTTTATTCTGCTCACCCATCGTCTCCACTCTTATTGGTCCAATCTAAGCTGTGACCCCAACATTTCTACAGGAGGTTGGTTACCTGTGCTTCTTATTTACACTTTACTCCCGTCACTTCTGTTTGTGTCTCATCCACCTCTGCACCTCAGATAATTCCCCCTGTAGAAAGGTGTGGTGGTTCAGCTGCTGGGTGTTGTGGGCAAAATATACATTTTTATGTTTCTATTGTGGGCATCACATTTACACAAGCATACAGAACATGTTTTTTTCCTTGTGACCATATAATATTGTTGTTGATTGACTTCCACCTCACATTACCATCTCATGTTCAGCTGTTAAAGCCATAAAAACACTGGTTAGGGTGTGTGTGTGTGTGTGTGTGTGTGTGAGTGTGACACAAAACTCAATTCCATAAGAGAGGCCTGACTTTAATCTCACAGTGGTGTCATGCTGCTCCCTAGTGGACCTTCAGCGCATTGACATTCCTGCACTACAGTTATCTGTTTGCCTCTGCCAGGATATTTGTCTTTTATCTAGGAGGCTTTTCACAGCTCTCTATCCTCTGCCTGTTCTCTGTGTAGTTTATCCATCTGGTCACTGGTTGAACTCCTGCCTGGTTTACATGTTTTGCTCACATGGTGACTGTTTCAGTGTTAGAACAGGGAAAAGATTCATGCTGCCAAAGATGGAAATAAAAGCTGCAGATAGTCTTGTTGCCTGTTTGAAGAATAGAAGAAAAGTTCATCCTCTTGAATCAGAATCAGGCTCAGTTCTTGTATATTTCAGATGTGATGTGAGCTCTTTCTCTTTTCCCTCTGTGATCAGTGAGGTCACAGCCAGGTTCTCCACAAGGGTTTGTTGGGTTTTATTTCTCATAGCTCATTCATGATAATATTGTACTCTTGACGTCTAACTGCTGGGTCTAATGGGTGAAGAAATACAAGCAGTCAGCCGACGAGACAAGTCGGACATAAACTAACCGGACAACCACATTTAAAAGCAACACCTGATGTATCTGTTATACAGTTAACAGCCCGGGTTCAGCTTTGATCAACTGTACTTGCTAAAGTTGTTAGGGACTATTACTAACTTTGTGGGTGCGGTCACTTTTGGTTTTACCTTCAAATGAAGCAGTAGATTCAGACTGTAAATTTACGATCATCTGACCTCAAGTTTCCTTCTCAATTACACATGAGGCTTTGGTGAAAGTTCATGTTCTGCCTTGTTCCTCTATGGGTTGACGTTGGCTATATCTATTACTCCCTCTTACTTCCACTTTCCCACGCTGTCAAATTCCCTCCATTCACAACCCTGACATCACTGTATTTGACCAATGACCAGTGACTGGATACTGTTCTTTGAATATCATTGCAATTCTGCCCGTCTTTCAGAACTACTCTTGTGCAGCCCACCTCCTCCCCATCACCACCATGACCTCCACGGTGTCCAGAAGTTTCCATCACCCACCGGCTGACAGAGTCCAGACTCTGGGGGATAATGTCATACAGGCCTACGCTTAATGAGGATGCTTCACTTCGATGGAGTCTACTCACCAAAACTCTCTCTGTTGCTTACCTTGATAAATTTTATTCACTTCCATTTGATCTCTCCTTATTGGACTATTTTTAGCAATGTCCCAGATCTGAGTTGTTATGTTTGTGAGTACAATGGCCAGAGATATGAAAATAAATCATAGTTTTTACTCTAACTTCAATGTTGTGGTTGTTGTCTTACTTTTGTCAGACCTGCACCAGAGTGAAAGTGATACATAAATGATGTATTTATAGTAACTAATTTTAGACGTAATTTTTGGACATAATTTTAAAAGTACGTTGAGACTAAATACCATCCACATTCATCATCTTAAAGTGTCAGAAGGATTGATTATTGCCCATGATCAATCCAAACATCTACATCAGTGACACCCTTAAAAGTAAAAGGTAGAATTTATGAATTCAACTGTGTTGACCATCAGGTGGGTGTCGTATTGTGTTCCTCTTTATGGTTAGAGGCTGTGGGATAGTTAATCATAATCATGATTTGGGCCTTTAATTTACTGTCTAATTGAACTCTATATGTGATGCACTTCATCAGAAACAAATGTAGACGGAGGTTAGTGCACTGATGAACTCATTTTATTGGTCTGATTTGTCACAGCCACAAATACACATAGCAACAGACAGAGATGGAGTCAAACAGTGAGACATTTTACATTGGTAGGATTTCTCCTTCTCCACCAATGAAAAGAAAGACAGTGATTCCAAATACAAAATATCCAAACAAAGAACAGATTATGGCTTTTTGTCTCTGCTTCACAGAAATGTCAGACACAGACAACAGGTCCAAATAAATAAAGACAGGAAGTCATAAAAAGACACACTATTCATAAGCCATTCCCAATACTGTACATCAAACAAACAAAAACAAACAGTACTAGCAACACGTTCATAGACGATCATACACAACTAGACTTGGGCTCATTTTGATGATTTGCAAGCAGTGAATCTTTATTTAAAAAAAACAAAAACATTATCATACCATTGCCATTAACTTCTATTAAAGGGATTTGATGACATTTTCCATTTTTTGCTGCTGTAGCATGTTGGCTTCTGAAGGCAAATTGTAGTTTCCATAAGTTTGAAACATTTTCTTTTAATGTAGCTTGAGTTTGGTACATGAAACCTTTGCTTGGTGGTCGTGGATAATCAATTTGCTAGATGGCATTTGGAAATTCACAGAAAATCATGTCAATTAAACCTTGAACCTTATAATATATTATGAATTATAACTTCAAATGAAGTGCTTGTCAGATCATCAAACAGCATTCAGATCCCCCTCCCCACACCGGTCCAATGTCTGAATTGGGGGGCTGATTTGAAGTAGTAATTGACCAGATGTGCAGAGGTGAAAAGGTCAGCAGAGGGTTTTAAATTTCATTCTCATTTTTTACACAACTTCCATATTGTTTTGTGTGAACAATCAAGTGCATTGCTTTATCTTTTCTTTTTAGTTCTATAAATCACCATTGATGAAAGAAATGTCATTGGAACAGCTAATAATAAAAATAAAAGCAGATGATACAGCCAGACAAAGCAGCAGCCTATCACAGAAGTTTCTCATCTTACAGTGAGACAGTAAACAATTTCAGATTCAAGATCACAGCCAAGATTTGGTCAAAGCAAAGCAAACAGAGGAAGGACGATCTGCCTCATCCATCTGGTCAATAACAGGATCTTCAGTTCAAACTAAAAAAGTCTCTTTGGAAGACACTGAACACTCTGCTCCATGTACAGTGTGTAAGTCCTACCAGTGATAATTTATATGAATAATAAATATAACTTACACTGATATAATGAACTTGAATAGAAAATGAAGATGCATGTGTGTTTGAAAGGATAAATTGTGGAGTGACTTGGTTCCACAATCATCACTCGTAGGCTATTCAAATTTATTACATAAAGGGTACAACCTCTGTCCCTTAGAAATAACGTTTCTATACTTTACGTTACATTTTTAACTGAACTAAACTAAATCACAAGATGTACAAAGCTCATGACTGTCACACCGGAGACTACCATTCACATCCAGAGTCCTGTCTGTGGTCAGGTTTCAGCGACTAAAGTGCTTTGGTTAAAGGAGCTATTTGTAAGTTTTGCTATTGCTACATACCTCACTTTATCATTAACAGCTGTTTACTTACCAGTCTAGAAGAAATGTTGCTAGTTCAGCATCAACTCCCTCCCCTTACTCACCAAGAGTTGAAGCCACTGTGGAAAGCAACCATCTTGTTTTGCTTCTACTTCTTTTACCTCTTTTCCTCTACTCAAGTTAGCATGCTAACCAGCTAGCTCCTACCCGGTTGGACTGTCTCAAAACTGTCTGATACTGAGTCACTGTAGCGTCCAGACTGCCCTGAAGAAGTTGCACTCTTCAGTGGGTCTTGTATTGTAAACATAACAATGGCTGAAGCTCTTGCCAAGCCTGGTAAGTAAACACCTGTCAATGCTAATGTTAGCTATGTAGCAATGGAAAATATTACAAAAGAGCACGATCACAGTTGGATATTTTGACACAAATATTTTGTCTGTGAACATTTCACTGATATGTTCTGTATCAACATATTTGTGACTTGCTAAATATGTAAATTAACAACATATCCTGATTATCTTTATAGAAAGTACAATCACATTTCCTACAAAATATATTGCTGTTGCAGCTTAGTTGTGTAGAAATGTTATTTCTAGGGAAGAGGGTTGAAATACCAACACTTTGAATAATAAATTGTATGACTTCAATTTAAAGTCACAAGAAATATAATTATTTTATTACTGTTTTCTTATTGATTAATGTAAAAATGCTCGTCACAGGTTGATGTACTCAACATTCTGATTTTGTGTGACCATTCAACAGTCAAAACCTAAAAGTACCTAAAAAATATTCCTTTAAAATGGTTCATAATGAAGTTTTGAATGGCTAAAATGATCAATTGTCAAAGCTAATCACCTGTCTACTCCATTCAACACTTCTTTAGTCATTACTACTGTAGTTATTCCCCAACTCAATTTACATCTAACAGCACTGTCAAGGCCAGAGATATAGTAGATTCAACCTGTGTTTAGAAACTGCATGGAGGTGAAACCAATATTGACCTCATGCCTTTGTTGAAAGGCAGAGTCAGACAGAGACCGAAAAGCAAATGCGCACAGTTTTACTCACATATATTTTGTCTGTGTAAGTCAAATGAGAACGTACTTTCTCTCTACTAATGAACCCAAGAACAGGAAGAGGTGATAGTGCTCATGCAAAACATACAGCACAGGAGACAAAATGTTGGACTTCAACATACAAATAAGTAGCTGTTTCACTTCAAGTAAGTCATCTGTGTGTATGTCATTCTGTAATGTTATTTGAATCATGGGTATTGTAGTGCTGAGGTTACAGGACTACTTGATGCTGTGAGCGATAGCTTAGATTCCCTCCTTTATAATGCAGGACAAACACAGCTCTGAGTGGCTCAGCACTGTTCTTGTGCTGGTGGCTCAGCACAAGAACAGTGTTTTCAAGGATAACTGACACTAAGTGGAGGGGAACTGTAACTTCTAAAAATTCAACAAACATCTTTCACAATTTCATTTGCTAAAATAGCTGTAAAGCCTAAAAATGTGCCGGTCACAGAAAGCATTTGGCCAGTATTTGACATGACTCGCCATAATTCAAGGAACCACTGGTATAAAGGCAAGTAGCAGAGAATGTGACGACCAGTTAGATCATGTGATTTAAGCCTCAAGCGGCATTTACACAAAAATAACATTAAGTCCATTTTGTCTTGACAGATAAATTGCATCACAGCATCAGAAAGAAAACCAAACTCTCTCTCTCCAATCTCTTTTTGAACATTGTAACTTGTACGACTAAACCCCAACCCCCCGCTACCTTTGTAGAACGTGTACAAAATGAAAATGGTGGTGCAAATGAAAAAAAATAGAACTTGGTATTTTACATTTAACAGGCATGAGTTTTTTCCATTCTTGCTTTCAAAATAAATTCACTGGAGGATTTTCTCCCGCGTGTCAGGTAGTTTGAGAGCCACGAGGCCACCGCACACCAGCGCTGTGAAAGACAGCAGGATGGGGACGGCTTTGGTGATGCCCACAAAGCTGGAGAAGATTGTGCTGCCAAGGATAGCTGCCAGCTTACAGAGAGCGTTCAGCACGCCGAACGCTGTTGCCCTGCGAAACCAAGACAAGACTTGGACTTTAGAAAACCCCTGAAACTGACACTATCACCAGTAGTTCTGAAGATTTTTAAATATGACATTCATATCAGATACAACACATTTGTGCACTACAACAGAATCATTCAGTATCATTGTTGCCAGTGTCTTCATCTGACACATACACATAAATGTCAGTACCTTTTAGAAGCAGGATACAGCTCCACGGTCACCACCTCGATGCCGTTCCAAGCAGCCACACTGATGCCACAGAAGAGACACTGTAGAGCAATGATTGCTGATTGGCTGAAGCTCAGGAACAGGAAGAAGGTACAGCCTGCTGAAGTCAGCATGGAGCCACCTGAGGAGATCACATAATCCTCACTGATTCATGAATTTTCTGTTCATGATTCAACTCTAGCTACTGATGAAAAAAAATACAAATAGCATCAACTGTCTAGTAAGAATTTAAATGTCTCATATAGTATAAAGGTAGATGTCTATGTGTTGTTTGATTATAAAGCAGGTCTAGGTTATATATTAATACTGTGAAAGTATCAAAGCCTCAGTCCACAGAGAAATGCACACAGCCTGTATTCAGAAACTGAGCCTTAAAACCAGCCGTCAGGACTTCTGGAACTTTGTGATGTCACAACAAAGCAGTCACCACCCTCAGCCATGCCCCAAGCCCACCTTGACCCACCATCTAATCTTGCAGGATTTGGTTTCTCTGAGTTTTTACCTGAAATCTGCTATATATTTATTCAATCACTCAGAAAACAATCAGCCAATCAGAAGAGAGGCTCAGAGAGGTATGGTAACACAACAGCAGTATGTTGTAGGGTTAGCATTAAAGATGAACATCCAAACCCATTTCCAACAGGAAGAGAAATAAACTGATGACAATTTACAAATGCTAATAACACCCAGTTATTATACAATACTAAGCCAACAATATGAGATAGTATGTCACATATTTAAGCATGGGAAAATAATTCAGAATTTTGAGTTAGGTCATAATTCTGATCTTAACACACAATTTTGAATTAATCCCTCATAATTTTGATGTAAAATCTTATGCTTTTCATGTAGCATCATAATTTTGTTATTATCGACATACTATGTTTGGAACTGTGTTTATTGATGCTTTAAATGACATCATCATAGATTACAAAGCACAGGGCTGAACTGTCCTTCATGACTTTGAGAATGACTTGAGGGTGTGTCTTCATTTTCATTCTGTGAATGAAGGAAAGAGCTAAAATGGGCATTATGGCTCATTTTTCAATGGTAAGTTATAGAAGAACACTCACAAGGATATTTAATTTCAACCGTAACCCTCTCTAATAACCTAGCCTGCTAAATGTGCAGACCTTAGTCCTATAGAGTAAGAAGCAAAAGAACCCACATGAAAAGTAAGAGGTTTCATGTGGGTGAGTAACTAAATATACAGATGTGACCACAGCAAGATAATATAAGGCTTGCAAAGTTGGTCATAACTACAACATCAACAACTCACCTATAATCTTGACCCTGCCGATCTTCTCCATGTAGAGGGCTGAGATGATGTTGCCTGGTAACACCGCCAGACTGCCCAGGAAGCTTACCAGGTAAATGAGGATGTCGTTCTCCTCAACACTGTCCATGTGGCAGCCGTGTTTGTTCTGCTCAAAGGTGGTGTTCTCCATCTTACAGTTGATGAACTTCTCCTCCCACAGGTCTACAAAGAACAGGAAGACCATGAGACGCAAGATGGAATTTATGGAAGAGGGTCAACGGTTGAGTCTTGGACCTGATTGAGTGAAACATCTGTCAAGGTTTTGTATATTATGGGTTCAAACCTTGAAGGGGTAGAACCCTATTGTGTTCGTGCTGGTTTATTATTATTTGTTGTCAATGGTTCAAATTGCTGGAATGAGCTAGAAACATGAAACTTCCCACGTCATCTGGAAATGATGAGCAAGCGCTTCTGAAGAAATCTGAGCCCAATCAGCCCGATGGTGACGCTGTAATTAATGCCCAATATGTAGTTTTGGAAAGGCCAAGCCCCCAGACCATAAGTTTGATTGACTTCTCTTCCTACGCCGTGGGTCTGATTACCAAATTTTCTGTCAATTATCATAGACCAGGCCTAAAAAAGTAATTTGAGCCTGACCTATAGAGGGCACCACAAATACCCAAAATGTGCACCTCTAAACTGGGTGGACAGCATTTCGCCATTTTTGGTGAACATGATCTGGGGACAAGTAACCAAAATCTGAAGTGCCATATTGAGTCCTATTGACTAAAAGCCACCATGATGGATTTCTAGCTGATTTGCATAATGTGAAATACAGTAATGTGACATCTAGTGTGTGGATGTCAACTCTATCAACACCAAATTTGGTATACAGCCTTGCAGGACTGAGATAAACAATTCTAAGTGAGTAACACTGGTTCAAAATCATGGCTGCTATCAATCAAAAAACCTTGCCAAAAGGCAGGGCATAGCAGGAAACTGGCTGTAATTAATGTCATTAATGATTTATCATTTTAAATCTTAAGAGATATTGTTGTCCGTGAATAGGAATAGGCCTACCAAAGCATTTTCAGCCTCGCCAATAGGGGTGCCACAAATACCTAAAACATGTACCTCAAAACCTGATGGAGAGAATTCCACCAGTGTTGATGCAACTAAAATCTGAAGTGCCGTATTGATTGATGAATGTGGGTGTGGACTATTCATTAATATCTACCATGTCATGCTGTCACTTAATTTGCCGTGAGCTGGAACAAGGTAGAGACATGAAACTTGACACCATAACTGGAAACTATGCAAACGCTTCCCATGAAATATGATTGGAATCAGCCTAATGGTGGCGCTATAATTAACAGCCAAAATAATCATCACATAAAATCATAGCAGGAAATTTGTTATAAATTGTCTTAGAGCAACCCTGATTAAAGTCAGTCACATCAATAATACTAATGTATTACTTAAGTTATACATGTGTGGAAACAATAAATCAAACATGGTTTCAATGGATCAATTGTAGCTGAAACAGGCCAAAAACTGGCCTAGCATCATAATAACACCTTAGTTTGCATTACCTCTGCCCTGTCAATGACTCCGGTCAAAGTATTTACTTTTACTAATTGCAAATTGCTAATTTGCTTTTTGGAGAAGAGTATCACCAGTGAGCAAGATAACATAGCTAATGTGACTTTGCTAAGCTTTGTCAAGTGTGAAACCTGCTCATTTGGTCAATTAACATGTTTCCTTCTGTGGAGCACAAAGAGGTTAGAGCCTGGAAATCACCATGTGTGGCTATATTTAAAAACTATATTTTTATATTGTTATTTTGCTCTCTCTACATTATTTACCTTCTATATTTCCCTATTGGATCATGACTAGGATCATTTCAAACTCAAATTGGAACAGTTTTAAAGGGAACAGCTATGAATTAATGAATATGGTGCTTATTATGGAGTTTTATGGTAACTTTGTTGTATCATTGTGCTGTGTGAGAATTAGGACTGTGAATTTTTCACTTGCATTGGTGGCCTTAATGGTCAAGATGACCAAGAGGAATCCTTACACCAAGCAAAACCAGTTTTAATGCAGATATGAGCAACTGTTGCTTCAAGAAAGTCATGACAAATTGTGAACACATTGCACAAGTAGTCAGCCCACACAAAGACGCTCTAATTAAAGAAAACAAGATCACGAATATTATTAAAATATGAGTGGAACTTTAAATGATGGGCTGGTATTTGTTCCTGTGAGTAAAGCTTTTGGTTGAACCCTCCAAACATTTAACCTCTAAGCTGCTTTCACAATCTCTCTGTACCGGAGCAGTACATCCTTCAGAGCCCTGCTCCTGCTGAACCTACCTGTGTTAAAGAAGACAGTGGAGCGGATGGTGCATTTCTCAAACATTGTGTCTGTGGACCTGATGTCCTCAAAGCGACAGTCTTCAAACAGTGAGTCCTCAAACTTCACTGACTTCATCTTTATACTGATGAACCTATGGGGATGGGATGGGACACACACCCACACACACACACACACACACAAACCAACAGACAAAGAAAACATGGACTCTTGCTTCTATTGCTGTGACAGCACAGAATCAGAATGGACAGAATGGGCTGAACTGTGTAAAATCCAAGATGGCCACCACTGATAATACTGCCATGGAGATAAGCACTGCTTCACTCGTGGACAGTGTGATGGAGTCAAAATGATGGAATGATCATCTCCATGGCGATGTTATAAGTGACAGCCCTGT
Source organism: Seriola dumerili (assembly GCF_002260705.1). Taxonomy (NCBI): domain Eukaryota; kingdom Metazoa; phylum Chordata; class Actinopteri; order Carangiformes; family Carangidae; genus Seriola; species Seriola dumerili. Next base: position 8,264,101 of record NW_019174497.1, on the reverse strand, counting down.
TAGCAACACTATTCATGTTGAATAGAAAGTTAAAGCCCATCAAGTCTGTTTTTAATTCTGCAAAAAGCATAGAAGTTAAATAATATACAGTACTGACACATACTGTATATCTGCACTGAAAACTTTCCTCTGCAGAGGTGAAGCGTCCCTAAAGATACACACCCTCATTTTCTTACAGAACCCAACAGCAATCCCGGGGTCCTAAACCGAGTGAAAGTCTGCACTGCAGGGAAAACAGAGAGGTTTGAATGTCTGCACAGTCAATGACAGACACAAACAGAGTAGAAGGTGCCATCACCTCAGGCATAGACACGTCCTCAGCTGAAAATATTTCTCCTTGAGAAAAACGTTTTTCTTCTCCAGAGACTCATGAATAAAGATTGACAAGAGTAAAAAAAAAAAAAAAAAAGAGAGTGCCTGGAATACATATGCAGGCGTACTCCACACACACATAGCAACACTCTGCACTGTCAATAGAGGAACTTCATCATGGCCAAATGACTTATTATACATAAAAAAACAAACAAGCTGAAACTAACTGAACTTTGAGCATCTCCAGCTTATTCTGCAGAACCAGTTGTACAATAGGTCGAGTCCCAGTTTTGCCGGATAGAACATCTCCTGAAGCTCTGTCTGAGCTGCTGTTGGCTCCTTAACCTACTAACCTTTCCAAAGAAAGGTTAGCTAGTGGAAAGAATTGTCACAACAGCTTTCAGCTCACACACGCAACAGCTTCAGAATTTACACGCAGACAGGTGAGCTGCAGGCTCTCAGGTCAGTTATGATGTCACACACACAGGTGAGCTGCAGGATCTCAGGTGACCTATGATGTCACAGATACAGACAGGTGAGCTGCAGACTTTCAGGTGAACTGTGATGTCATAGATACAGACAGGTGAGCTGTGATATCACAGATACAGACAGGTGAGCTGCAGACTTTCAGGTAAGCTGTGATATCACAGATATAGACAAGTGAGCTGTGATGTCATAGACAAGTGAGCTGCAGCCTCTCAGGTGAGCTGTGATATCACAGATACAGACAATTGAGCCGTGATGTCACAGACAGGTGTGCTGCAGCCTCGAAAGTGAGCTGTGATGTCACAGATACAGACAGGTGAGCTGTGATATCACAGATACAGACAAGTGAGCTGTGGTGTCATAGACAGGTGTGCCGCAGCCTCTCAGGTGAGCTCTGATATCACAGACAGGTTAGCTGCAGCCTCTCAGGTGAGCTGTGATATCACAGATACAGACAAGTGAGCTGTGGTGTCATACACAGGTGTGCCGCAGCCTCTCAGGTGAGCTGTGATGTCACAGATACAGACAATTCAGCTGTGATATCACAGACAGGTGTGCTGCAGCCTCTCAGGTGAGCTCTGATATCACAGACAGGTTAGCTGCCGCCTCTCAGGTGAGCTCTGATGTCACAGGCACAGACAGGTGAGCTGCTGCCTCTCAGGTGAGCTCTGATGTCACAGACACAGACAGGTGAGCTGCAGCCTCTCAGGTGAGCTCTGATATCACAGACAGGTGTGCCACAGCCTCTCAGGTGAGCTGTGATGTCACAGATACAGACAATTGAGCTGTGATATCATAGACAGGTGAGCTGCTGCCTCTCAGGTGAGCTCTGATGTCACAGACACAGACAGGTGAGCTGCAGCCTCTCAGGTGAGCTGTGATGTCACAGACACAGACAGGTGAGCTGCTGCCTCTCAGGTGAGCTCTGATGTCACAGACACAGACAGGTGAGCTGCAGCCTCTCAGGTGAGCTGTGATGTCACAGACACAGACAGGTGAGCTGCTGCCTCTCAGGTGAGCTCTGATGTCACTATCAAAGATAAAACCAAACCTTCGTCCTGGGACCTGAGGCCTCTGTCCTCCCTCAGCTTCACTCACTTTGATTCACAGCTGAGTTTTAAAACGCTGTGCTCAGAGGAACCCGTGGGATTTACAGGTGCTGTAACAAAATCTCAGGTGTATCTTTATTAACTTCACCCACATGGATAACAAACCTCTGACGTGTGTATACAACATAAAACTGTTTATAGTTTCCAAAAACAGTGATAAGTGAAAATAAAACTGTGAAGTCTTCATAAGCCTGTGGAGGTTTACTCTCTTCACCATGTAACTCAATGGTTTTCTGTTCTGACCATCAGCATGTGCAGTGAAGTGATTACCTGTAGACATTTAGCTAATGTTCATGAGCCACAGCATGCTGCTGTCTGATAACAACATAACTGAGAATGAAATGACTGATAGACCCAATAATAACACTATGTGTGTTCACTGGGGGGGGGGGGGTCTAAACAGGAAATGGAAAGTAGTGCCGTCTTTGAACATGACCATCTCCGGCTTCACACTGCTGACTGCTTTCAAAAAGATAATGTTGGTGCTGTTCTGCATCAGTGTTGACAGCGGGGCATGTTAGCACTCAGCATTATGTAAAAACCAAGCTGCTATAGAAAGTGCAGTAATAAATGCCATAAATGGTCATACTGTATAATTTCTGCTGAGTAACTTACTGATGATGGTTTTCCAATAAAGTAAAGAGACTAATCTACTAAAAAAAATATATACATTCCAAGCAGTTGCTTTATAGAGAAAGAAAATAAATCTTTTCATACATTTGTTGTCAATTAGTTTTACACTGCAAGTTCGTAAAGAGGATGAAATTGGAGGAGGATTTCTTTAATTTCAGTGTTTTATTTGCTATTTACTTTTAATTGAAACTAACGCAGATTAAAGTAGAGTATGTTACTTTATATACACTTTACTATAAATTTGTCTGCTTGCTTTGTATCCACACAGTGAAACTTACTTGTCATTGATATATTCTCCTTCTCTATGGATTTGGTTCTCCAGAGAAAAGTTAAAATGGTAGTTCTCCACTCTTTCTCCATGGAACACCTGAAAAGAGACAAAACGTTTAAAGAAATTTAGAGAAATTTGTATTTTTATGGGTTAGGGTTAGAGTTTTTGGTTTCATGATGGTGCCGCCTAGTATTGCATGAATTCAATGAGATAGGTATCTGTCTCCACAGATGGAGAACTTGTTACGATACAGCCAATCAAATCTTACATAAAGTACTGACATTAGTGTCACAGAGTCATGGTAATCCAGAGCAGCAGCCTGTAAGATGCACTAACAGTGTCATGTGACCAATTTATATCACTTAGCCTACATATATTTTAGCAGAGTTTACTATATTGATTTTAATTGCAAAGCAGGAAGGCTGTGAAGGAGAGTCTTTCACATTTTTCATGTTTGATAGTTGTTTAAAACATTTATTAGTTGTTACACTGCAGACACATGTTATTTATATCTATCCCTTCTAGTTTGTGTGTAAAGTACTATGTCCTGAATTCACCCTCCACAGCAGTAGGTGAAATAAAGACACATTACACATTTTTCAATACACATGGTCACATTAAAGCTATGAAAAAATATGAAACATGCAAGAAAAAAATATTATTATTATTAAATGTACTTGTATACACTACAAATAATGTACCCCCTTTTTCACTAGCTTTCATGTCATGTGACCCAGTGATTTACAATCTATTTTAAAATGTGGGGCTCCGTGGCACAGAGAGGAAACAAACTGTTCAATCTGCTCAATTGACTCATAGTGCCACCTGCTGTCATGGAGGGTGAATTACTCAGGACATTTGGGAGAAAATCACAATAATGGTGGAAAGGTTGTGCCAAAGATATCTGTTGTTCAAGTTGCGGGAGGGAATTAGCTCCATTATAGTCTCTTCCTGTCAAAGCAGGACGAAATGATGTGTATCTGAATCACTGTTGACCTTACCTTGACCTTGGACCTGTACTCCATGTACTGAAGGTGTTTGATCATGTCAGGAAACCAAACAGACAGACCATAGTAACTGTGATGAAATATAGACAGAGAGAAGACAAGTCAATAAAAGGAGCATAAAACAACCAGAATGTAAAACTGAAAGACTGCAGTGCCCTTTGTCACATTAGGGACCAGAGCTTTGTTCCTTTGCTTTGTAGTGTGTTCACTCTTTACAGTGTGAATAGTCTGAGTTAGGGGCCATGTAATTACAACATGCCTGTTTTAAATCTGGCTATGCTGTCACATGTCACCCCCTTGATTTCTTCCTTGTTGTCAGCCTGGATGATGGCGTCATACATGATATTTACATGACATCATGAACTCACCTGAAAGCCATGCAGAACCAGATGACGGCCATGAAGAGTGTAGCGTAGCGCAGCTCTGCAGACAGGAGAGACGCCACGTTCCTGAACACCTGGGACAAACACACATATACAGCAGTGAACCAAGAACCAGGTCAGATTCAGTGCTACTGACTATCTGCTCTCTCTTCACAGCATAGCTACAAAATAAGGGCACATTTTTACAGTTACATATTCATTAATCCTACAGATACAGTAGGTGACACACTCTGGCCCTAAACCATACTGTAACAGTGAGGTGAAAACCTCTGTCTCATCTTTTAGGAAAAGGTCTGCTAGTGTTTGGGCCTCTGGATGGAAACCCCGCATCCATTCTGCACTGAGGCCTCAGTCTTCACCACTGACTGTTTGTACTGTACGTACCAGTTTGCAGAGTGTTAGTGAGCGCACAGCCCATCGTTGTACAGCTGTTCCTGTAGCACTCTGAATCTCTATGAACTCGTCCTCTGCTGTTTTAGGAGCCTTGATGTGAGTCACCTGAACAAATAAAAGAGAAGGAAAATGTGAGACAACATGTGATCTTAGTCAAAGTAACTCCTCCTGAACATAAACTCTTAACATCATTATGAGCTTTTGTCTGTTGGTCACAGTTTTCAAATTCAGCTCCTCCACCCGACCCTGAAATCCTTTTGTTTCCTTCCCTCATCTCATGCAATATACTGACTTATAAAGACATTCAAGGCATGGTGAATCAATGTTAACTGGACTTGGTTGTAGATACGTGAAAAGTTCAGTTGCCCTCGATTGAACTTTTCTTGGATAAATGACCCGAATGTAAGAGAATCTTCACAGACATCCTAAAATGAGATTTATCAATCACCAGATTTGGGGGGGAAATGTGTGTATGTGTGTGTGTGTGTGTGTGTGTGTGTGTGTGTGTGTGTGTTTGTCCACAGCCCTGACAGGTATTCTGAGATGTTTGTGGCAAATTGTGTCAACTGGGTGACAGGTCTGTGGAAACACCTGGATGCTCCTTGTATCTATTCACATCTGTATCTGAATGTATTTGTATGGAGTGACATTCATGTGGGATACTTCCATGTACTCACAGTGAAGACTTTTTCTGGCTGTCCCTTGGCCCTCCAGTTGGTGTCATGGACCTGCTTCAGGATCATCCAAGCCTCATCGTGTTTGGCGTTCTGCTCAACACACACACACACACACACACACACACACACACACACACACACACACACACACACACACACACACACACACACACACAAACACACACATATACAAACATGCACACAGTTTGCTTCTTTGCATTTCTTCTAGACGTCCTGTGCGTATTGTACAGTATGTGCATGTATTTGACTCCACTCAGTAACCACCATCAGTTAGAAGCAGTGAGCAGTGAACTTGATGTTTATGCAAGCAAAGCTTATGTAAGGCCTCCACGGTGCACCACCAAGGTTACAGCAGTGCATGATCAAGTATGAATGTGTAATACATTATTGATTTGTTCAGCATCATAGCGGTTTCTGTGCTCCTGGTTGAAATCACAAGTAGTTTTCTTGCACATTATTCGGTGGGATGGCGAAGAGTCTCACCTCCAGGAGGAAGCGAGGACTCTCAGGCATGAAGGTGAGTCCAACCAGAGACATGATCGCAGGAAGAGCCGCAACCAGGACAAAAACCCGCCAGCTGTGGAACTGAAACTCTGTACCCATACTGAACCCCCAGCCTGTACACACACACACACACACACACACACACACACACAAAAAGGTCCATTCAGAATCTGTGTGTTTTAAGAAGTTGGATGACTGGTGTGCTGATCGCCACACTGTAGAGCCTGTTGTTGACCATTAGACAAACTTTGCTTTCAGACTTAAAGGTTTCATTATTCCTCCACACCTCACAGGTGTTTTGAGTTATTCTGGATGACTGAATAGGGAGAAGGTAGACAGACCGCTGCAGGGAGCTGTGTGAGGTCACCTGACCTGGTAAAGTTCAAATGTCCTCCTGTAGGAGCTGGACGATCATGGCGGCGCAACCAATCATATGTGATCAGTTACTATAAATGAATGAACAGCTCCTGCAGCAATATGTATCACTGTGAGCGGAAACAGCATCAGCAGTGGCAGCAGAAGTAAACTGCATGTACATTGGCGGCTTGATGGATCTGCCCACCAAGGACTGGCTGTGGGCATTTTCAGGCACGCACATCTGCTAAGTGTTTCTTCCTGCTTAGCTGGGCCTGAACGTCCCGTTGCCTGGGAGGGTTGTACTGATGGACCATTTACACGAACAGAGGGATATGTTTTTAAGTTTGATGGGATGGAAAATGACTAATTATTTGTCCATATCACATCTACAAAAATGGCTCCTTACTGTATGGGTCAAAAAAAAAAAAAAAACGTTTGCAGGTCATTCTTGTGAAGACCTAAACTCTATTAGTTGTCTGCATCGTGTGAAAACCCACTGGGAATAATATAATAATAATAATAATAATAATAATAATAATAATAATAATAATAATTTTACAGCCTACTGTCCTGGTCCCTGTACCCCCAATAGCAACAGCACAGTAATTTCACACACAAACAATCAAAAAGAGTAAAATGGTCAAATCTGTGGACTGTTTTTCT